>NW_005871075.1:3281877-3339549 GCF_000147115.1 Myotis lucifugus
CCAGCTCCCCTATCGGCCCTACTCTGTGAGTGACAGGGGGGAGCTCCTCAACTCCCTGATGGGCCCTGCTCTGTTAGTGACAGGGGGCAGTGCCCCAACCCCCTGATCGGCCCTGCTCTGTGAGTGACAGGGAGCAGCGCCCCAACCCCCTGATTGGCCCTGCTCTGTGAGTGACAGGGGGCAGCGCCCCATACCCCTGATCGGCCCTGCTCTGTGCGTGACAGGGGGTGGCGCTGCAACCTCCCCATTGACCCTGCCTTGAGTGTAACAGGGGGCGGTGCCCCAACCCCCCAATCAGTCTACCCTGAGCGTGACTGAGGGTGGCATTGCAACCTCCCGATCCGCCCTGCTCTGTGCATGACGGGGCGGCGCCCCAACTCCCCAGTCAGCCCTGCTCTGAGCCTGACCAGGGGCTGCACTTAGGGATTGGGCCTGCCCTCTGCCACCCGGGAGCAGGCCTAAGCCAGCAGGTCGTTATCTCCCGAGGGGTCCCAGACTGTGAGAGGGCACAGGCCGGGTTGGGGACCCCCCCCCCACCGAGTGCACAAATTTTTGTGCACCGGGCCTCTAGTCTAAATATAATAAACATCTTTATCATATTTTTAAAAATGATCTTGTGTTGTCTTCCCACCAGCAGAGTGTGAAAGTTCACTTACTCCAGATCCTCACCAGTAGCTGGCCTTGTCAGTCTGTCATTTCAGTCATTCCAGTGGGTATGCATCAGTACTTCCCTGTGTTTTCATTTACATTTCCCTGATGACTAATAACACTGAGCATCTTTTCACAGACTTCTTGGTCATTCATATGTATTCTTCAGCAAAGTGTTTATAACAATTTTTTTTTACTATTTCTTAATTGGATTGTCTTGTAAATATCTTCTCCCTGCCCGTGCTTGTCAGCTCATTTCCTTAATAGTGTCTCTCAAAGAGCATAAGTTTTCATTTTGACGAAATAGAGCTGATCTTTTTTTTTTCTTTTTTCTTTTGCGGTTTGTGTTTTTTTGTGCTGTCATTTGTCTTTAATGATTTAAAATTGAGTTTACACCTCGTCCAGAGAGCTCCGTTTGCAAGAAGAAACTGGGGGATTTTAGAAAGGAAATTGACATATCCCAATTAATTCTCTGGAGGGGAGGGCCTTGGGTTTTCATTTGGTGTGTTGGGACTTTTTGAAATCTTCATTTATGGCAATGGCCACCGAGGAAGAAAGAGAAAAGTGGGGCAATTGGAAAAGGCAGTTCAGAAGTTTTGTGAGCACAGGGCTCTGGGCAGAAGCCTGATTCAGGAGGCAAGGGAGAAGGCAGTCTCACTAAATGAATAGAGGAGTGTGGCGTACAAGACCCAAGGCCTGGCTCCGGCCTCTGAAACCTGTGGGCAGGCGGGCAGGCCTCCAGTCCCCCCTGCCCCAACCCCCCACCCTACACCCCCCCCCATGCTTGACCAAGAGAAAAATATTTCTGCTGCTTAACAAGGCGCCCAGAAGGGCCCAGTGATTCCCTCCCACATTTTGCAGACTCTTAATAAGCAAAGCACGGGGCTTCCTGCAAAAGGCCAGGAGGATGAACTCCTTCCTTCCCCTGCAGTTATAAGCGGCAGGTAATTCCGGAGCAATCTGAGCCCCCGCTTACCAGGAAGGGATAGCAGTGAATAGCAGATTTTCCATGGCTTTCTCGGTGTCCAGCTGGCCCTGAATCCCACTGGAGCCAGCCCAAGGTATTTCAGGGTTGACGTTGTGTGACATTACATGGCTGCTAACACCCAAGCCGGCTACTGCTGACCCAGTCTAATTCGAGACAGCGTCCGTGCTTACTGCTCGGTCATGGGCCCATGCTGCAACTATTCCCAACAGGGCCCTGGCCCAAAAACATGGCATAAAAGCTCACATGGTCTAGACTAATTGGTTTGAAAAGGCCATCTGTCTAAATCTGGATTTTTAAAGAAAGAGATACACAGTGGAACGAGTGTCCTAACTCTGGTGTCAGAAGGCCTGAGCTTAAAACCCCACGGATCCACTTAGTAGCTGTGGGACCAAGGACGGTTTACTGCACCTCCCTGGTCCTCAGTTTCCTCAGCTGTGAAACAGGGATAACTGCAATGACAAAGGAGCCACGAAATGTCACCCCAGGGCCCAGCACTGCTAGTTCTTAGGACATGGCAAGCTCGCTAACGAAGGTCAGTCCCCGGCTGGGGCAGTGTGAGGGCAAGGCAGTGAAATAAACAGCTGGGGAACATGGACACAGTCCTTAACCTCTGTGCGCATCAGCTTCCATATTGGTAAGGAATGTTCTGGAGAGAGAGAGACCTGAGCCAGAAATATTGATCTGGGCACCACCCAGTCACAGCAGAAGTTTTCGGTGGAGTGTGTTCCAAGACAAGAAACAGGGTGAAGTCAGAACAGTGGACACACCTGCATTCAAGGGTCAGCTGGAGGGTGAGGGTTGAAAGAGACAAGAAAGGATGGCTCCAGGCAGTGTCAGGGCGAGTGCAGATGCCGCAAAGACAGAGAGAGAAGACCTGGCACGTGCCCAGGGAGCCTGGCATTTGGGAAGGTCATTTATTTCAGGGAAGTGATGGGGATGCGCGTGCTGGACCCATTGAGGTGAGTGGACCAATGAGTTGAGACTGAGGGGAAAGGAAAGGAAATACAATTAATGAGCTAATGTCAGTGGGGTCAAGTGACAATGTCAAGACAGGGAAGATGGCTCATTAACATTCGCAGGAAAGGGAAGGAGAAGATGAGGGCAGAGAGTGACAGAGAGAAGTCAGGAGACAGGAGTTTCATGGGACATCATGTGGCCACAGTGGTGTCTGGTGAAACCCTTCCCAGGGAGTCATTAGATGACCTTGCACAACTTTGACTCATGAGGGACAGAGAGAAGGGTCAGGGGAGTAAACAGCCCCCGTGACACAGTGCTGGCCCGGAAGGAGCAGCATAGACACAGAGATCCCACTCGAGACTCCAGTCTCTAGAAGTGTGCTCAGAGCAGGGGGAAACGTTGGAGAATCAGCTGGTGTGACTCAGTGGTTGAGCATCGATCTATGAACCAGGAGGTCACTGGTTCGATTCCCGGTCAGGGCATCTGGGCTTGACTCCCAGTGGGGGACATGCAGGAGGCAGCCGATCAATGATTCCCTATCATCATTGATGTTTCTATCTCTCTCTTCTCTCCCTTCCTCTCTGAAATCAATACAAATATACATATTTTAAAGTTGGAGAATCATAGCATCTGCCTGCCTGCCGCTCAGAAGGAAGTGAGGATGAAGTCTAGTCAGGAGGGTGGGCACTATCTCAATTCTCCCCTGGAAGCTGTGGGACCTCATGGGCCATTACGGAAAGTGGAGAATTTGAGATTTGAGAGAAAAGCTCAACCTTTCCGGGGTCCATGGTAACGGTGGTCTTCACTAATATCTGTCTCATCCTTTGCAAAGCCCTCTCACTGACATTATCCTAATTTAGGAAGAATTGGTCCCATTTTATAGACTTGGGAAACTGAGTTTCTGAAAAGTTCAGGGATCATCCAGCTGGGAGTAGCAGGGCTGGGACCAAGACCCCTACTTCTCTGGCTTATGGTCCAACTCTGTCTCCCCATCCAGGGAGCTTCTGAAATCAGCTCAACCAAACAGTGCGCTAGGCACCATGCTGAGGCCTTAAGGATGGGTTACATGAGTGGCGGATGCCCTCAGCTACTGCCCAACACCCACTCCACACTCCTTTGTTGCTACAGAGCTCTGATTTCACTTGGGGTGACAATGGGCCCTTCCTTGACTAGACTAAACCAGTCCTGCTCCCCAGTTTTCTTGCAACTTGGGGGTGGTACCATGACCCAGTTCCAGCCAATGAGATAAAAAGAGAAATCTACCAGCTGTGGTTTCTGGGAAGATTCTGCTTTCCTGATAAAAAGGGACAGACTCTGTTGTCTCCCTCGGTCCTCTGCTTCCCTGTACCTCTTTCCTCTGCCTCGTTGGTGACGGGAGACCTGGGGACAGCGACCTCGCACCCTGCAGTCGTAGGGCCACTGCACCAGAACGTGGAAGATGAAAAAGAGGCAGAGCTTGGATCTCTGGTGGCACCACTGGGAAGCTGAAGCAATGCCACACCCACTCTCCTCCAGACTTCTTGCACGTGAGTAGCAAAAACATCTATTTCTTTTAGCTTTGACATTGGACTTTCTATTCCCTACAAGTGAATGCATTCCTAATTAATAAATGAGCATGCTCAGTAAGGACGGCAAACCCCAAAGCCAAAATCAATCATCAAATTAGATTATATACTTATTTGTGTATTTACTGATACCAGATGTGATGGTTAATTTTATGTGTTAGCTTGATGGGGCCACAGTTATTTGGTCAACCATTATTCTGGTTGTTTCTCTGAGGATGTTTTCGGATAAGATTAACATTTAAATCAGCAGGCTGAGTAAAGTAGATAGTCCTCCTTAATGTGGGTGGATCTCATCCCATTAGTTGAAAGCCTGAATAGAACAGAGTCTGACCTTCCCCCCAGTAAGAGGGAATGCCACCTGCCTGCCTTCCATCTGGGACATCAGCATATTTCAGACTCAAACTGAAACCTCAGCTCTTCCTGGGGCTTGAGCCTGCTGGCCTTGGGACGGGAACTATACCAGGAGTTCTCCTGGGTCTTCAGCTTACTCTAATTTCACTTGGGGTAACAATGTGCCTTCCTTGACTGCAGATCTTTGAACTTGTCAGCCTCTATAAGCATGTGAGCCAATTCCTTAGAATGAATGAGTGAGTGAATGAATGAGTGAATGAATGAATGAATGAATCCTATTGGTTCTGTTTCTCTGGAGAACCCCAACTAATACATCAACTGTCGTTTCTTTTTTCCCTATACTCAAATGTATGTACAAATACTGAGAGCAGCTTTATTCATAGTCACCCAGTAATGAAAATAGCCCATGTGTCCATCAATTGAGTAACAAAGAAACAAACTGTGATATATCCACACAATGGACTACTCCTAAGCGATAGAAAGGAACCATTGCTGGCATACCAAAAACATAGATGCCTTTCAAAAGCCAAATGAACAAAGCCCATCACAAAGACCACTACGCAAAGATCACCACGCGTACCACTTATGTTTCCATTTATCTGAAACGCCAGGAAAAGGCAAACCCAAGATGTAGTGGCTGAGAGCAGAGCAGTGGTACCTGGAACCACAGGGGGTAGCAAATGGAATAGAAAGGGGGACAAGGGAACTTGGGGGTCATAGGAAAGTGATCCACGTCATCATTATGGTGGTGGTTACATGGGTGTCTACATTTGTCAAACTCATCAACTGTGTACTTAAAATGGACACATTTTATTTATGTAAATTAGACCTTATTAAGGTTGATAATGCAAAATGAAATTTTTTAATTTGAAGTGGGACACATCCTATATAATAAAGAGCTAATTTGTAAATTGTTGTCACACCATCACGCTGGGACCTGAGGCTGGGCTGGGGGACCTGAGGCTGCGCACCCCCGCCCTATGGGGCTTGACGGGGATGGGACAGGCTGGGTCTGGGTCATGCACAATTTCGAGGCACGCACAGGTGGGTGGGGACTTGACTCTGGGTCCCGAGGCGTGCCCCAAACTCTGACAGGAGGGAGATTTTCATATACATTTTACTAATTTTCTTTCATCTCTGACACTTCTATTATAGAGAAAGAGCAAATAGCAATATTAAAATATTTCCTCTAGTTAATTCCCTTTTAATGTGCACGAATTTTGTGCACCAGGCCACTAGTAGATAAATATAATACAGATATATATAGATAAAGAAATGGAGGGGGAAAGGTTAAGTAAGGTAAGATAAAGCCAGGAAGAAGATTAATTCACAAGGCACACATCACTTGATCAAGGGGAGCAACAGCCCAGGGGTGGGCAAACTTTTTGACTCGAGGGCCACAATGGGTTCTTAAACTGGACCGGAGGGCCGGAACAAAAGCATGGATGGAGTGTTTGTGTGAACTAATATAAATTCAAAGTAAACATCATTACATAAAAGGGTACGGTCTTTTTTTTTTTTAGTTTTATTCATTTCAAACGGGCCGGATCCGGCCCGCGGGCTGTAGTTTGCCCACGGCTGTTCTAGACAGATGCTCTGAGCTTCCCAGAAGCCAATGCAAAAGGAGAAAAAGCAGCAGTCACCAGCTTTCCTATGTCCATCAGGGAAAATCGCTGTGTTCATAACATAAAACTGGATCACAGAGATGTGATGGCTTCTAATCTTATGGGAACACAGAGAAGGAAGTGACAAATCTGTTTGGGAAAACCAGGAAATGCTACAGAGATGAGGGTAAGGGTAGAAAAACATCAATGCTGAGCGTTTGGGGAGTGCGGACGTGAGGCGGGTGGGACTGGGCTTCTGGATGGGAAACGATCAGTTTAACTCATTTCCTAAATGTCCTTCAAATCCACAGAAATGGGACCAGAGGTCAAATTCTCGGGGAAACAGGAAGAAGGCGGGGGCCTTCTAGGTCTCATCAAGGCCCAGGGAAGGGACTGTCGCCACAGCCAGGAGAGACACGCAATGTATTTACCCACCCCTTTGCCACAGATCCACCCGAGGAGGGTCAGACCCCAGCCGGCCTGGTCTGGAAGGCTTCGCCAGGTCCCCAGTAACCCTTCAGCTGCTGGATTGGGGGAGGGTGGTGGTCCCCAAGGAAGGCCGGAGCTCTTGGGGAGGTGAAGGGAGTTACCCGCCCATGCAGAGCATTTTAGTATTTCAGCAACCACTCTGGCCAGACCCTGCTCAGCTATCCGTGGGTCGGCCCTGCCCACACAGATGACCTCTCCTCCTTGCTGCCTTCCGCAGGCAGAGTCATGCCTGATTATCACCAGCTAATGAGAATTCCTGGTCTTGGTCAACTGCCCACACTGAGGAATTTGCTATTCATGAGAAATGTCCACTTTATGAAAACGAGCCCTGTGTGTCAGCTCTTTTTCCCACATCAGGGCTTACAGCTGACAAGAGGCTGTGTCACAGGATTTGCTATTGGGGGAAGAGGCCGTAATCCAGGAAACGCTCTGACAGATCATCCCCGGGTCAGCAGAGCATTCTGGAACATTCTTTTTATGTTTCCCCTTGGAAACCATTTGGAGAGGGAAGCACTAGGATTTAAACAAGACTCAGGTGGAAGACTTGGCGCTGGAGGGATAATAGAGCAGGACTAGGAGGCGGCCACACCCCACAGTCATTGTCCCCGTGGGCACGTCGAACAGCCACAGGGCTGCCTGCCCAGGAACCTCCGTGTCTGACAGAGGTGACGGGTGTCATTCAGGACGATGACATTTCACGATATGACATGGTTCTACATTCATTCACAGACGGGACCCCTAAAGTCAAGCTTATGGAAGATGATAATATGCTAGCTTTCTGGCCCTGGATAAATAATGGGGACTCATTTCAACAAAGCTCCCTCCCTCCCCCCAGAGAGCACGCCTGTCCATGTCTGGTCACTGGACTTTCTCTTTTCCTCCTAATCTGACTTCTGGATCAACAGGTAACTAATTTCATAAACGATGGCAGAGCCGTCCTATGGGACTCCAGCAGGGCCTGCCCAGAGGATGCGGATCCTGGCCACCAGGCTGGGAGGGAGGGTTGGGGGGGGGGTGTTCAGAAGGTGGACTTCCTCCAACGTGGAGACCCTGGAGGTTAGGTGTTTGACACGGTGACCTCCGGCTGGAGCTCAGCACAGGAGGTTCTAAAGCTCTAGGAACACTCAGAGAGAAAAGGAGGGGCGGGGCTCCCACAGGCCCCTCCCTCTCCCCCACCCCTACTCCTAAGCAGTGAGGGCTCTCCTCATGGGCCCATCCATCAAAGAACCATGACATCTTCAAGTCAACTAAATCCTAATGGCTGTGTCTGTATGGCACCCCAACTTTACAAAGGCTCTCAGCCAAGCCGCCCACAGCCCATCAGGAAAAGTTCAGAAGCTTGACTGAGACTGAGAAACTGAGGCTCAAAGAAAGGCCCAAGTCACTCGTCTATCGAGGGGAAGAGGGCCAAGTGGGCGACAGCTTGGCCTTGGCGGTCCCAGGAAGCGCGCTGAAATTCTGGCTCGTTAACTTCCACTTGTCGCCTCATTCCCCGGAGCTCAGT
Organism: Myotis lucifugus; assembly: GCF_000147115.1. Classification (NCBI taxonomy): domain Eukaryota; kingdom Metazoa; phylum Chordata; class Mammalia; order Chiroptera; family Vespertilionidae; genus Myotis; species Myotis lucifugus. The sequence continues at coordinate 3,289,984 of NW_005871075.1, forward strand.
CCTGCTCTGCAGGGTGGCACCCACTCCAGGAACCACAGGCCAGGCCCACAGCTCAACCGCTTGCCAGGAGAATGACGGGGAGCAGGTTATGCAATCTCCCTGTGCCTCAGTTTGCTCATCTATAAAACGGGAATGATCCTGGTGTGCACTGCACCTACACCGTGGGCAACCCTCACAAATGCTTGTTGAGAGAAGGAAATCAGACCCAGAAAGGCACCCACTGCCAGACTCATTTATCCGATGTTTAAAAATGGGCCAACTGAGTACAGGGTTCCCTTGGAGATGATGGAAGTGTTTGGGAACTAGATCGAGGGGATGGTGGGACAATACTGTGAATGTGGTAAATGCCGCTGGCTGGTTCCTGTGAAGTGGTTAATGCTGTTATATGAAGTCTGCCTTAATAAAAATAACTCCTATTTTTAATGGGGCAAACTTACCTACTGTGCGAGGAGTCAGAAGATGGTTACTCTGGGGGTCGGGGGCGGACAGTAATGACTGGGAGGGGCCTGAGGGACCTGCTGGGAAACGGTCTGTGCCTGAATCTATGTGGTGGGTGGTTGCAGAGGTGAAAACGGCGCTAGCTCCCTGCTGAGGCCATGCATGCTAAGAGGGCGATTGTGAAATTCAACGAGGTAATCCATGTCGAGCGCTTTAAGCAGCCCTGGCACATAATAAATGCTCAATAATTAGTAACTCTCAGCGGTATGATTACTATCTCAGACTATCCGGAGGATTAGAGGAGACACTGCACATAAGGCGTTGAGCATAAAAGCTGGCTTTTCGTATATGTCCCCCAAATGGAGGCAATTTTCATTCATCTTAAAGTGAACCCAGACCTCCTGGCTGGAAACTCGGATTGCTAAGCACCATCCTGCCCTCTCCTAGGGGTGGTTTGACAAAAGCTTTGGGGAAAAGAGCCAGGGATTTAAGGATTAGGGTTGGTACAACATGGCACAGCCTCTGGATAAGCTGGGTTATCTCCGAGGGCCAGCCTGGGTGCAAGCCAGCCGTTTGCCATCACACGTGCAGAACTGGGAAGGGAAGACTCCGCTCACTCATTGAAAGGCTGATGGTACCTGGGAAAACACCATCCTTGCTAAATCCCTCTTCCATCGCCCCGGACAGGTGGGGCCCCGCTCGTTAGCATGCTCACTTTATTGGCATCCAATACTGCCCCATCCTGTTTGATGGAAAGCTTCACACAAACCCGGAAGAATGACCTCTCCTTGCAAGACCTATGACCACTGACAGCTTTCGTTCATGGTGTGTCTCTCCTCCCAAACCCCAGCTCTTGGAGCAGCAGCCCTGTCTCGGCCATCTTTGCACCCAAGCGTGGCTCCTGGAGTTTAATAAATGCGTGAGAGCGGGGGCCTTCCTGGTGGGACAGACCCTTGAGAACAGAACCACATCCTTCCCTCCTGTTCCTGAATTTTGTTCAGGAGAAAAACTGACCCAGAAAGGGGTGTGCGAAAGAGCCAGGGGATCCCCCACCCCCCGGGCTCCTTTGGAGTCGTTTTTGTTTTTTGGGGAGAAGTTATGAGGATGAAGATACAGCCATGGCAGGTTTTGTTTTGGGGCGGGGGGGGGGGGGGTGGCGGGGGAGAATGAAGTTCGGGGCAGGAAAAAGGGTTGTGTGATTTATGGTTGTTTTCGCTTTGGGGTTCAGGTCCTCTTGTCCCTTATCAGCATGGCAATTTTGCAAGCTCAGCATGTCAGCCACACACATCTTCACCTAAACCAGCGGTTCTCAACCTGTGGGTCGCGACCCCTTTCGGGGTCAAACGACCCTTTCACAGGGGTCGCCTAAGACTATCCTGCATATCAGATATTTACATTACGATTCATAACAGTAGCAACATTACAGTTATGAAGTTGCAACGAAAATAATTTTATGGTTGGGTCACAACATGAGGAACTGTATTTAAAGGGCCAGAAGGTTGAGAACCACTGATCTAAACTAACTGAATTGAGGCCTTAAAAATAAGTGCAACTCGAACCTCCAGGGTCTTCTTCCAAAAATCTGTACCTCCGGACTCATCATGAGAAAAGCATCAAACAAGCCCGAATTAAGGAATAGTCAACAAGCATGTCAAAAATAAGGCGTGTGGGCCGCGAGTTTGACATGCTTGGTCTACAAAATACCTGACCAGTAAGTACCCCTCAAAACTGCTCAGGTCATGAAAAAAAAGTCTGAGAAATTGTCACACCAAAAGAGGAGCTTAAGGAGACACAACACTTCCTGGATGGGACCCCAGACAGGACGAGGATGACGTTAGATAAAACCTAAGGAAATCTAAATAAACTACGGGCATCTATAATAATAAAAGTGTAATATGCAAATTGGCCGAACGAGTGAACAGCAGAATGACCGTCTGGACAACCATGCTATGACACCCACTGGTGCCAGGCCAGCCAAGGTGGGTGCGATGCGATTGGTCGGGGGTCCGGCCATTGCCCCATGATCGCCCTGCAGAGGGAGGCCCAGGCCACCGACCAGCGGGGCGATCGATCAATCGGGGGGCTCTACGATCGCCCCAAAGAGGGAGGCCCAGGCTACCCTGCGGTGGCTCTGCGGTGGGTGGGAGGGGCCTTCCTCTGCGGAGGCGATCTATCTCGGAGCCCCATCCAGGTGGGCAGGGCCTACCTCTTTGGGGTGTTCGATCGCGGGGCTCCCAGACTGTAAGAGGGCACAGGCCAGGCTGAGGGACACTGCCCCACCGAGTGCACGAATTTCGTGCACCGGGCCTCTAGTCAGTTAATAATATACCCATATTGGTTCCTTAATTGCTTGAAAAATACCATACTAATACATGACATTAAGAGTAGGGGAAACTGGGCACCGAGTATATAGTGAAACTCTCTATACCATTTTGCAATATTCTGTAAATCAAAAGCTATTTTTTAAAATAGTTTTTTTTTTAATTGCTGCAAAGCATTCTCCAAAATGTCAGTAACCTGTGCCACTGACTTCCTGCCCCCAAATGTACCTGGTCATCAAGACTTTAACACATTGGAGGTTTTACCTCTCTTGTGTTTCCCCCCAAAGCATCTTAAACTACCATTTAAGTTTAAAAGCAGTTACTGGGGGCCGGGGGAAGGGGTGTTTTGTTTCTGGGCTGCCCTCCATTTCGTGATTCAAAAATAAAAATGACTCTAATATTTTTAGCTAAAAACTAACAATTTGCTTATTCCAGGTGTCCAAATGTGACCATTTATTCATGTTAAAAAAAAACTATTTTGATGTTATTGCGTGCTAAGCATTGAGAAATATCCATGAGAAAAACAGATCTTCTGCCCCCTCCTCCTGGGCTTCTCATCCCTAGGATGTAGGATAGACAGCTGAGCCTGCAAGGGTGTGGCAGGGAGCAAGAGCGCCTCAGGGGGCAGTGATGGGTCAGGGGCCTCTGGACCAGAGAGATGGTTAGCCGAGGTGTGATACAGCCTGCAGTACGTGGCTTCTCCCTGTTACTCACTCCATCTCTGTACCCACCTGCCCAGGCTGCCTTCCTCACCCACAGTTTCCCGGCCCAAGTCATCCGCCTAAATACAGGTCTGATGATGTCACTCCCCGACCCCAAACCCTCCCAGGGCTCACAAGGCCACTGGACAGAGGACAGACTCCTTGGCCCAGCCCCCACCTCCCTTCTCAATCTGACCCTCCACCCTGCTGGCCCTGCAAACCTATCCCTGCCGGGTGTACCCCCTGGCTCCATTATCCCCCAGCCATGCCACCATAATCAAGTTATTGAACCTTCTCGGGCCTCCGTGAAATAAAGAAAATTATAACCTCTACCTCTTAGGACTATTGTAAGGACTAAATGAGTTAATATTTGCAAAGCACGTCAGGGCGTGGCACATAAAAGGCTGGGTTTGCCGCTATTCCCACCACGGTTGTCTGCCTCCAGGATGTCCTTCCCCAGCCCCCGTATCTGCAGAATGCGGGCCTCTGTCCTTCAAGACCAGGCTCACATGCCTCCTCCTCCACGCGCTACCCAGACCCCCTGGGGTCCGTGGCGCTGCCTGCATCATCTCAGCATCATGGTTACTTCTGTTCGCCCCTCAAGGTACTGCTGTCAGACACTGTGGCTCCTTCCCTCTGTCCCCCAGCCCCCGGCAGAGCTCTTGGTATGGAGTGTGGCAAATCCTTAGAAGCTCACAGTCCCTGGAGTCTGACAATCTTGAGTTCATGCCCCGGCTCTGACGCTTACTAGCTGTGCAACCCTGTATAGGTTACTTAACCTCTCTGAGCCCCAATTTCCACATTAGGAATGAAGATGAGCATCTCGCTCTTGCAAGTTGCTGTGGGAATAAATCTGACCATGTCTGGAGACCCCTGACCTAGCGCCTGGCACAGGAGAGGCCCTTGGTGAGGGTTAGTTTCCCTTTCACCTGTAATACGTGTGAATTCTCATCTCCCACAGTTGGAGTGTGAACTCCAGAGAGGGCAGGGATCGTGTCCAGGGCCTATGAATGGGCAAGTTTGTGAGCTCATAGTAAATGATCACCAAATATTTGAGCCGCAACAGTGTTATTCTTGAAACAAGCAGCTTTCTGTGGGGTCCCTCCTTGGTCCCCAGGGCAGGACAGTGGGGGGTCAAACATCTAAGTCAGCGGTTCTCAACCTGTGGGTCGCGACCCCTTTGGCGGTCGAACGACCCTTTCACAGGGGTCGCCTAAGACCATCCTGCATATCAGATATTTACATTACGATTCATAACAGTAGCAACATTACAGTTATGAAGTAGCAACGAAAATAATTTTATGGTTGGGTCACAACATGAGGAACTGTATTTAAAGGGCCAGAAGGTTGAGAACCACTGATCTAAGTGGTCCTGGGGAGGGCTGGCGATGTGGGGGCTGGAGGAGGCAGGAAGACTGGAGTGAATTTTCTTTGTTGCTAACCTCCCTCTGGGCAAAGGCTCGGCAACATGCCTCCTTAAAATGCATTCAATTATGCAGCCGCCAGGGGCTCCCCGTTTTCTCTCCCACCTCCTCCAGCCGAGGGACACCGCGGAGGCTCCAGGGACCCGCCGGACAGGCAGGATCGCCCTTCTGGCTGCGGGAGGGAGAGAGGAAGCCATCCCTGTCCTGGTTCCAGCGCTATGTGACTTGCTGGGCAAGGCCATCCCCGCAGGCCGCATTCCGTGGCCCCGCGCCAGGCTGCTGTGTAATACGCTCCGGCCACCCTTCGTTACCTAATGCTTTCCTAATCTGCACTTTACGCAAGACCAGTGCAAATCTCTGAGAAGGCCAAGAGAAACACCCCACCGGGCCCTCCCGGCCGGCCCGCACCCTGCTTCCGGGGCTGGTTTCCCTGTGGAGGTCCTGGGGGTTCTTTACCACGAGGGCCGCTTGGTGGGTCACTCGGAGCCCATTTCTCCCACAAGGCTTCACCCCGTCTCTGCCACCACTCACACTGGCCCAGAAATTCTACTCTACACGGAGCAGTGGGCAAAGCCAGACATCTCTCTGTCTTGTTACCTCTAAAGCAGATCTTTGAACAAATGAGACTAGAACAGTTGATCAATATAAAAAAATATAAAAAAAAAAAAAAACTTGATCCTCACTTCACATCATATATAAAAGTTAACTCGAAATCTCAAAACGGATCACTGACTGTAAAACCGAAAATTATACAATGTCTAGAAGAAAATAAGTGTAGGATGGCTACCCCTTACCTCGTCTATTTTCTTCACAGAGCTTAGCACTACCTGCCATTACACTGTACATTGTTTGCTTACACCTCCCCATGAGAAGTCATTCTTCGATTCACTCCTTCCGTTCAGCCAGCACCCACTGAGCGCCCGCCCTGGGGCGCATGTGGGCAAAGCCAAAGCCCTAAGAACCAGAAACTGGCCAGGAGGCCGAGATAGTGGTGACCATGCCCGTCTCCCTCCCAGAACCCCCTCCTGGAACCTGGTAGGTCTCTCCGGGCCTCACCTATGCTGAGAGTCACAGAAGCCACAGCATAGAAGGAGCACTGCCTAGGAGTGGACACCTTACGCCAGCCCTTCCCACACCCGCCTTGGGACTCTGAGCCAGGCACCTCACCTAAGCCTCAGTTTCCCCATTTGTGAAATGATTGGCCACGTGTTTTTCAAATGTTCGCGTGAATAGAAATTCTTTAAGGACTGGGTGAAGCATGCATGCCCCTGCCCCAGAAAATCTGCCTCAGTAGATCACAAATAGGGCCAGGGCAGCAGCTTTCTCAGCCCTCACCCAGGGCGATCTAGGATCCAGAAACCAAATTGTGGATATTGATGATTTTCTAGATATTTTTCAAGCTGCAAAAATCTTCCTCCAAGTAAAATTTTACCCAGAAAACAGCATATACTAGTATAGCATATAAATCAAAGAGGCTCAGGGCAGGGGAAGGGAGCAGGATAATCCTGACTCTTCCTCAAGGGTTTCTCCCTCCACTCCCTCCACATAGTGACACCAGGCACCCTAGGGTTCCTAGGAACACAGTTTGAAATTCACCATTCTACAGGCTCCCTGGTTCAGTCATTGCACAATTACCTGTGAGCATTTGCCATGTGCTAAACACTGTTTGGGGTACAGGGTACCCAACAATGAACAAAACAGAGACGTCCCTGCCCTGACAGATTTCACATTTATGGACATGGCTTACATGTACTCAGTGCTTACCATGCGCCAGGCTTTCCACATATTATCTCATTTAATTCTCACCACAACCCTAACCTGCCAACTACCACCATGAGTCCCATGATACAGAAGGGAAAACTGAGGTGCAGGGAGATGAACTAACTTGCCAAGGTCATACTCTAGGTCAGTGATGGCGAACCTCTGACACGCGAACTCATTTTTTTGGTTGATTTTTCTTTGTTAAATGGCATTTAAATATATAAAATAAATATCAAAAATATAAGTCTTTGTTTTACTATGGTTGCAAATATCAAAAAATTTCTATATGTGACACGGCACCAGAGTGAAGTTAGGGTGTTTCAAAATGCTGACACGCCGAGCTCAAAAGGTTTGCCATCACTGCTCTGGGTCCTAGAGTCTAGGAAGTGGCAGAGCTGGAACTTGAACCCAGAGATGTCAGCTCTGGCCAGCATGCTCTTCTGAGATGCTGCCCCATCCTCAGAGCCTCTGGTCTGCGAGCCCAGGGGGTGCCTGAGAGCCCAGCTGACCAACGCAGGCCCGTCTGCCTGCCTCTGCACAAGGGGGTTCAAACCGATCCCTTTCGCACTCAGGTCCTGCGGGGTTAAGACTCCAAGGCAGGTGACACTGGGTCCCGCGTGACTTCCAGTTGACGCAAGTGGCCTTCTCTACCTGCAGGGACGCCGAGAGGCTCATCCCTGGGGAGAGGAAGAACGTTCTCTCTGGCCCGGGCCCCGCGTCTATTCTGGTCACCACTACACCGCTCGGTCTGCTTTTGGGAAGATGACTGCGTCCAGCAGTCCTGCTGGCGTTCCTGACTTGACAGGGTGACATTGATATGTCTGCAACCGGAGCGTCGGCACCAAATTAGGAAGCAGAGTGGGGAAGCAGCCAAGTGAATGCTGAGTAAGAGTAGAGAGCACGCGGACTGATAAACTTCCGCCCGGGGGCGGGGAGGGAGCTCACGGGTCATTTACACTCAGGCCACTCGTTTGCCCACAGGGAAACTGAGGTCCAGAGGGAGGAGGTTGGCTGTATGGATCCTCTTTCCTGCTGTTGCCTGGGAGGGTCACAGAGAGGTGCAGGGGCTAGAGGCAAGAAGACCCAAACCTGTACCCCAGCCCCTCCCTTTACTAAGCTTTGTGACCTTGAGCACATAACCTCTGAGACTCAGTTTCCCCATCTGTACAATGGGGTTAACATCCCTCAGAGAGTGCTGTGAGGATTCCAAGAGACAATTCATTCAACACACCCCATGTTTAACAGCGACTCATACTAATTCCTCTCCACTCCCCTGTCCTGGATGTGAGCAATACTCCTGTGTTCAGGAATTAGCTCATCTTAACTGAGACCTAGCAGGCCTCTGAAATGGGTTGCTCTACTTGTGGCTGAAGGGCCAGCAGCGTCAAATCACCCAGGAAACGATTGGAAATGCAGATCTCAGGCCCCACCGCCCACCCTGATGAATAGAATCTGCATCTCAACAAGACCCCTCCCCCCACACACTTGTGAGACACACTGCTTAGCAATTTTTTGTAATGGGCTGACACTGCTTTTGACCATCATTGGCCTCGGTTAAGGGCAGCCCACATCTGTGGAGCATTTTGTAGATGGCAGGCCCTGGGGATTGGTTGACAGGTGTGATCCTATTTCAATTGCACAGTCTCAGGAGGTGGGAGTCCGTACTAACCCCATTTCACAGAGAAGGCAGCCGAGGCTGAGGGGGCTTGGTTCCCTGGGCACTAAGTACTGGAGTCACTCTTCAAACCCTGGCCTTCGCAAGTCCAGGCTCCTCACTCGGTCACCCCGCTGGTTGGGACTCAGCTGTCTCTACCTCAGCAGAAGCTGTGTGTTCATTGTTCAAACCCCTGCCCTCCTGTGGGGTTCCAGGGAGGCCTCTGCTTTGGGAATCGAGGTGGTGTCTGAGACATGCGATTTCAAGTCCCCCGTTCCCCAGGGTGTTTCTGAGACATTGGAGGAGGCAGCCAGCTGGATGAGGTCTGAGAAGCCAGACCACTGGATGCTCACCTGAACTGGCTAAGATCAAGGTCAGCAGCCCCCAACTCCCACCACAACCCTCAGAGCAGGTGAGGGAAGGCCCACCTCCCTGAGTAGCCCGGCTCCCTCCACTGGCCCTCCCCTCCGAAGCAGTCAGCTCTCTGGCCTCAGCAAGCTTGTAAGCAAGAAGGGGAAGACCCTCCGGGGAAGCAGAGGAGGGAGGGGAGCTGTGTACTGGAAGTGAGGACGCGTGCGCTAATCCCAGCTGCAGCCCCAGGCCAGGCCCTTCTCGTGTTTTCTCACCAGTCCCTCCCGCAGCCCCGCTTCTCTGCCAAGCACCGCAACCCTACATGAGGCAGCCCTGCAAACCCTTCTCACGATGTACCCATTTCATGGATGAGGTCCTCAGGGGTCAGATTTGCAATTTACCTAAGATCACAGAGCAAATAAGGAGCTAGACTGGGCTCCCAGTCCAGCCTGGGTTCTTTCCACTCAGGGATTTGCCTGAATTTTGAGCAGGCGCCATGGCACCTGGGGCTGGGCCCTGGGCACGCACTGCTTCACGCAACCCTCACAGCAACAGCCTACCATTCCCCTTATCACTGCAAGGAGGCGGGGCGGTCCTGTGACTTGTCTGGGTCATACGGCTAGTTAGCTACGGAGCTGGGATTTGAGACCAGGCCTCTCTAACCCTGAGGTTCAAGCTCTTTCCTCTTTACTGCCAGCCCTGCAAAGTGTCAAACATCAAGTGTTTCCCCTCAAGAGAAGTCAGGGGATACTGACACGAAAGGACTTCAGTTGTGGTGGTAAAATATAAAAGGTGAATGCATGCCAAAGGGGGGCAGCAGATTGCTCGCATGTTAAGAGCAGCCTCTTAAAGCAGCGGTTCTCAACCTGTGGGTCGCGACCCCTTTGGCGGTCGAACGACCCTTTCACAGGGGTCGCCTAAGACCATCCTGCATATCAGATATTTACATGACGATTCACAACAGTAGCAACATTACAGTTATGAAGTAGCAACGAAAATAATGTTATGGTTGGGTCACAACATGAGGAACTGTATTTAAAGGGCCAGAAGGTTGAGAACCACTGTCTTAAAGGGAGACTCCCCATGTTCAGATCCTATTGATTAGCTGTGTGACCTTGAGCAGGGCTGTCATGTGCTCACCTGTAAAACGGGGCACATAAGAACATCTTCCTATAGACCTGGAGGAGTGAAGAGGCCGCGCTTGTGAAGTGCGAACGCAGCGTTGGGCAATTACTAAATACTCAACACCTGTGGGTTCCCAGCATCGCTGTTATTCTAATTATTTATTCCCTGGGCTCACAGGCACGGGCCGTCCAGAGTGTGTCCGAGACATGCTGTGTGTTCGGGGTGAAACTCCGACTGTGAAATGTCATCCCCAGACCCCCATCCCCCGTGACGACGTGAGGAAGGTGCTGGTGAGCGGACCCTCGGGAAAGCAATCGGCTGTGCTTACCCCTCTCTCAGGTGTGGCTTCCCATCGACAACAGGGGGAGCGTGGCTTACCTGCTCCCCGGCCGCGGAGGCAGCAGCCCAGCTCAGACGAAGGCAGGAGCCCTCCTGTAGACCCCCGGGAGCGGATGAGGCGGTTCTTCACCTCCCAGAGACCAGACAGCCTCTCCTTGACGTGGAACCTGGATGAGAAATTTGTGTGGAGTGCACCTGAGCCCCGCCCCCCCACGCTTTCCTCTACAAACCGAGGCCATGCCTCCTCACATGGAATCAGACAGAGTAATGCATGTAAATTGTAGTTGTATTAAAAAAACAACTATGTGGGGCCCTAGCCGGTTTGCTCAGTGGATAGAGCGTTGGCCTGTGGACTGAAGGGTCCCAGGTTCGATTCCGGTCAAGGGCACATGCCTGGGTTGCGGGCTCAATCCCCAATAGGGGGCGTGCAGGAGGCAGCCAATCAATGATTCTCATCATTGATGTTTCTATCTCTCTCTCTCTCCCTCTCCCTTCCTCTCTCTGAAATCAATAAACATATATTTAAAAAATAAAAAACAACTATATGGGTAAATAAAATGGATTTTCAAGATAAAACAATATATCCACAAAAAATAAATTAATTAAAAAGTGGGGGTGGGGAGAGACCAGGGAAAATATTACTCCTAAAAAACAATAAAAATGGCCATTGTAAAGCAGCTGGCTTCCCCCCCTCGCCTCTCGCGCCCCCCCGCCACACGCCACGCCTTCGTTAAGGTGGACTCTGTTGGTATGAGCTGCCCAGGTGAAGCCCCACACTGTAAGGGAGCCGAGACCCAGCCAGACAGAAGGAGCATCCAAATTCACCGACACATTCTCAGGCAGTTCAATCGCAGCAACGTAACCACCAGCTGAGCCCAGTGCCCACAGACCTGCACGGAGGTGGCGAATGTCTGCGGTGATGGTGGGATACAAGCTTCGGCAGGTGCAAACACAAAGTCCAATCAAAGGCCCAGATGCGCCCTGACCGCTTTGGCTCAATGGATAGAGCCTTGGCCTGCGGACTGAAGGGTCCCAGGCTCGATTCAGGTCAAGGGCATGTACCTTGGTTGTGGGCACATCCCTAGTAGGGAGTGTGCAGGAGGAAGCTGATTGATGTTTCTCTCTCATCGATGTTTCTAACTATCTATCCCGCTCCCTTCCTCTCTAAAATATCAATAAAATATATATATGTATATATACTTTTTAAAAAAGCCCCAGACACATCACACCTAAATGAATGAAAGGTAAAGGGAACTGGCAATGCCAAAGATAGGTCCGAAGCAGATCAATCCACTACTGGGGTTTCCAGGGTCAGCAAACCTCTCCATGAGCTGCTCACTTAGTGTGAAACTCGTGCATCTTGTGACCACATCAATGAGCCTGTCCTTTCTTGGTTATTCCCACACACCTTTGCGGTAGAGTGGTGCACCGCCTCCACATCCCACTGTGCCATTCTCCTGAAACAGTGCGTCATTGTCAGGCTCTTCCTCTGCCTCGTCCCTAGCGAAGTCATTCCAGATGCTTTTTGTTCAAAGCACTGGAATTTCCTTGAACTGAACTTTGATATTCAGAGCAGAAGTCTCTGCCCATTGAGGCTGCCATGTAGATGATGGAAATGAGGCTAAGCACACAAGCAATTACAAAAGCTGGAGCAAGCCCTGGCCAGGTAGCTCAATTGGTTAGAGCCGTGGTCGGCAAACCATGGTTCTCGAGCCACATGCGGCTCATTGGCCCCTTGAGTGAGGCTTTTCCACAAAATACCACATGCAGGCGTGCACGTACAGTGCGATTGAAACTTCGTGGCCCATGCGCAGAAGTTGGTTTTCGGAAAGGAGATACAGTGGGGCCTTGACTTACGAGTTTAATTCGTTCTGAGACCGAGCTCGTTAAGGAGCTCGTTAACTCAAATTACTCTATCAACTCAATGCAAAAAATCTGCTGAGAGACAGCTGGTATCTCAAAAAACTCGTTGTAGATGAAACAAGTATACAAGACGAGTGTGGATGGGAGAGTTGGAAGGGGTCGACCTCAGCGAACGTACCTCAATCAGATTGAGGACATTTTTAGCAAAGGCCAGCTTAGGAGTACCCTAATTAAGTTAATAACAATGTACCTACCTATATAGTTTAAGTTTAAAAAATTTGGCTCTCAAGAGAAATTTCAATCGTTGTACTGTTGATATTTGGCTCTGTTGACTAATGAGTTTGCCAACCACTGGGTTAGAGCATTGTCCGTTTGCAGGTTCAATCCCTGGTCAGGGCATGTCAAGAATCAACCAAAGAATGCATAGGTGAGTGGAACAACAAAGCGATGTTAGGTGGGTAGAACAACAAAGCGATCTCTCTCTCTCTCTCTCTCTCTCTCTCTCTCTCTCTCCCTTCCTGTCTAAAATTTTTTTAAATAATTAAAATTTTGTTCAATATTTTAGCAAAAAAGCTATTCATTCTGGATTCATACTGCTCGCCCATCCTCCTGCTCCGCCCTCCAGTCATCAATTTCACCAGGAGATTTAGTGCGGTGCTGTGCAGAGAGAAACAACATTGGGCAAGGAGTCCAAAGACCCAAGTTCATGGCCCAGTTCTGAGCTGTTTATTCCTGAGTGGCTACTGAAAAACACTTGAGCCTCCATTCTCTCATCTATAAAACGGAGCAAGTAATATTGGACTTGCCTGTTTCACTCAACTGTTGGGAGGGTGAGGGGAGGGGGGTGGAGAGGAGAGAAAACTTCCAGAAAATATACTATGAATAAAAGGGCGAGAAATTATTTGCATAGTTTACTCTGGTGATGAGTACATGGAGGCCACAAGAGAAAGGGATCCGTGTTTTAGCCAGCGCGCAACATTTTCCTTCCAATCTTCTAAATGTAAGTGGTTGCGATTGCCCCAGATTTGTTCCAATCTTCGAAGAGATTAAATTTATGGATTTGTGGCATCACATATCATTCCAGCCAATCCTGACCCATATTTCTCTCCATTAGGTGCATGTAACAACAGTACAAAGAGGTGTTGTAACTTTAATTGCTTGCAAAGTGTTTTGAAATCCTTAAACGAAAAAGCTCGGTGAAGTCCAAAGCATTAGCCCTATGAGTCGGCCGGATGCCCAAGGAGCCAGGCTGAGCCTCATCTGAGTTCCTTGGGGCAGGGACACACTGTAATGCATGTTCTCAGACTGAGGCCTGCCCCACGCACTTTGGGGTTGAAGGATCCTATTCGTGGGATGGCCCCAGACCAGCAATTTTCAACCTGTGTGCCACGGCGCACTGGTGTGTCGCAAGAATTTTGAAAACATGACTAATTTTGAAAACATGACTAATTTTGAAAACATGACTAATTTTTAAATACCTGACTATTTTGTCAGGGGCACTGACCTCTTTTCCCTTAGATTGTCAAATAAAATAATGACAACAGCCAGCACAACAATAGCTGTCTGCTGTGGATGAATCAAGATTTATACCTATTTTTTTGGTCAGATCAGCAAAAAATATATTTTGGGGTGTGCCACCGGATTTTAGTAATCAGTTTATGTAGCGGGAGGTGAAAAGGGTTGAAAGTCGCTGCCCTAGACCAACCCCAGCTTCTTCGTTTCTAAGCGTACGCAGGCCTCTGGCCTTTCCCACGTTACCCTGATGTGCCTTTTCCACTTCTTTCCTTGAGTTCCTGAGTCATGAGGCCGGAGTGGCACTTACTTCGGTGTCATAGGTCTGCTTTCCTGGTGACCTCAGCCTGAGTCCTAGAAAAGGGGAGTGTGTCATCGGTAACTTCTCTAGGCCTCTCCAGTTGAGCCTAGAGTGGATGCCTTCGCCCTTATTCCAATTTTCACAGCTAAAACTTAGGAGAGAAAATTCTGTACCACAGTGGGCACCCTTGGAGGGGGTGTCAGGCAGCCACTAGAAGGGGCAGAAGGGGCTCCTGGCGCTGTTTTCTTTTAAATTTTTTTATTTTTTGTTAATCCTCACCCAAGTATATTTTTCCATGGGTTTTTAAAAGAGAATGGAAGGGAAGGGGAGAGACAGAGAAAAATATTGATGTGAGAGAGACACATCGATTGGTTGCCTCCTGCATGCACCCCGACCCAGGCCAGGGATTGAGCCTGCAACTGAGGTACGTGCCCTTGACCAGAATTAAACCGGGGACTCTTCAGTCCTCAAGCTGATGCTCTAACCACGGAGCCAGACCATCTAGGCCTGTTTTGTTTTCTGGACCTGGCTGCTCCTTATGCCAGTGTGTTCAATGTGTTAAAATTCAGAACTATACACGTATAGGTACATTTTTTTCTACGTATTTGTTACTTTACAATATAAAGTGTTTTTAAAATCACTCTAGATGCGAATTGACTTTATTTAGAATAGATTCTGATGTAATAGTAAAGCCATAAACCTAATGAAGTCAAAATCGTTTCTTTCTCTACTTTTGTGATACAACATGTTTTTTACTTCCATGTTTACACTTTTAGAAAAAAAGGAAATGCCTCAATTAGCCATTTAAATGAAGTCTAGTGGGTGGGAAGAGGGCACTTCTCACAGGAAGCCTTGGGAAGCCTTCAGGGATGTACATCTGAAATTACAGCAAAATCCTGTGGGACGCTTATATACATTTTTCTGAGATGTGTCCATAGCCCTCATCAAATTACCAAGGGCTTTTGACCTAAAAAAGAGACCAAAAGCCAGAGGGATTCTTACAGCTCAAGGCTTATTTATGTTTGCACCTCTTTCTAAATTCAACCCATAGCCCTTGCCAATCTGATTCCACCCAATGGGCTTCACCCATTACATGAGTTTGCCCACTTCAGTGGAAAAAAGTGAATGGGTCCTGCCAAAAGTCATATTAATAACCATATCTAATAATCCTCATCTGTTTACTTCCATTTCCCCCAGGAGATTGTAAGCCTGGAGGCCAGACCCCTGCATCCCCCGGCATGATAGTGTACGAGGCAGAGGCAGCCTGCACTCAAAAGACAACACAGCGCCTACGTACGAAACCAGATTTATTACAATTTCTCTACAAGTCAAAAACAGCCGTCTCACTGTTCACATATATACACATGTACAGGAAGGATCTAGTGTTTCTAGCTTTCCGGGCAGAAGCACCAGCCAGCCCGGCCGGAGTCCGCAGCCGGGTAATGTATCACAGATACAACAGTCGAGCAACCACGAGAGCGTTAGTGCCACAGAGGCCTCCGTCCTCCCTCTTCTCCGAGTCCCATGATTCTATCAAGGTAATATTGCCAATAATCATTCACATTTCACGTGGTTTTAGACACGCAGGTTATTCAGACAGACACAGACAACAAGACAAGCCTCAGAGCCAAAACAACAACAAAAATATCGAACATATGTATAAAAGGTAAAATATCTGTACAAAGTACACAGTACATGAGGTATACACGGCATTCTGAACAACGCATGTTAGTAGTTTGCCTAGGCGTAGCCCTTAAAGATGACTGCCTGTTTTTGTGCCATTTCTCAAAATACAGTATGTTTGGTTTACCCGTTTAACCACCTAATTTCAGTCCTGTCCAAGACGTTGACTGGTATTTCATCTGTATTTGTTTTTTAATGCAAGTTGCAGTTTCTCTGTTAAGCTCTAGGGAATGAGTTCCCATCTCTAGAATCATTCAGAGAACTGGAGTCCCAGTTGTCAAAGAAGCCGGAGGGGGGGTTTCTGCATTGGGAGGCGGCAGAAAGAGAAAAAGAAGTCGGACTAGATGACTCTTAAAGTCCCTTCCGACTTTAAAGATTTGGGGTTTGCTATTTCCTCCAGATGCTGAGTATACAGATGTATTCATGAACCACACCACGTTTGAAATATCAACAACCCATCATGCAAAACTGCAGACACACACAATGCCAAGGGTAGACCATATCCATGGAGGGGGAGGGGGTTGGTTAAAGTGTAATTCTGGGGCTTGGTCTGAGAACCACCCACAATTCACGTTCTCTGAAGTTTGTTTGCTCTTGGGAGAGAGGAGTGGAGAGACTCCGTATCTTTCTCCTCTTAGACAAAACACTCCACCCTGAGACGGTGCTGGGGGAAAAGTAAAAGGTAAATGCTAACATATATTTGAGAGGAACCAAAAAAGCTAACGGTTTCCAAGTGCTCAAATCATTTAAAACAATCTGCAGTGTCTCTGAGCGCAGAGTCTGGCGTAGCCAGGTGTTCGAATAGCTTGTGACACTTCACCGTTAGCTGGTAAGTGCTTTCAGAGCAAGCGTGTCAAACTCGTGGCTGGCGGGCCGCATGTCTGACATGCTTGTTTTAGAGTGAAGTGGGAGATGATTCAAGGTCAGGACGAAGGCATTAGTGCAAATGAGGTCTTGGCAGGAAACAGAGGAGAGAGTCTGGGTTCATGGTGCAGGCAGCCTCCTATGCTCCTAAAACAGTCCGCCCCAGAGCGGAGCAGTCATTGCTAAATGAGTGTGAAGGAAGGGTGAGTGTTAAACCAAACCAAAAAAAAAAGAACTCTCCAATCAGAGAAGCTGATAGCGAAAGTCTAGCTACCGAAGACAAGTTCAAAGATGGCAGGTGTATTGGCCCAAATTACTTGTCACCCCGTTAAAATGGGTTATTGTCCCAAATGCCATTGTGCGATCCACTTCCTCTCCTTTATGTTCATGTCACTTGAGTACATGCTGTAGGATGTATACTCTTTGCCACCGATAGAAGATGCAGACCCCCGAATCTGACACAGGGACCGTCGGCGAGGGCTCGTTGAAAGGGAAACAGCTTTGCAGGGCAGCCAGTCAGAGGGCACGCTGCTCACATCCACAAAGTCACTCCACACAGCAGTCCAAGGGGCTACAGTCTGTACGCCATCGCAGGTCTGGCTGGCACCGCGTCGAAAGGCCTGTCCATCTTTGGAAATGGAAATGCCATGTGTGAGAATTCTGAGGTTTCTGAGGTTTCTGGGATTAGCAGAAGAAGGAACTGACGTCGCTGTCCTCCTGGTACTCCGGGACAATCTGGTCTGCAGTTCCCATTTCTGAGTCGACGTACCCAGGTTCCAAGACGGACTCGAACCAGGGATGGAGTAAGATCTCCGGGGCGGTGAGTCTCTCGGAGGGCTCCCGCCTCAGGAGGCTGCGAATGAGGCACCTGGCTTTGGGGGAGATGTGGTCAGGAATGCAGAACTGTCCACGGCGGATTTTGGAGAAAAGGGCACTGGGGTCTGAGTCATGGAAGGGGTATCGTCCCACCAAGAGGGTGTAGAGCATCACCCCGAGGCTCCAGACGTCCGCCGCCTTGCCGGAGTAGGTCCCCGTGGTGTTCAGAATCTCGGGGCTCACGTAGGCAGGGCAGCCGTGCTTGTCTGACAGAGCATCGTCTTCCCCCTTGATTATGTGTGTGTCTTCCAGGCTCTCCAGTCGGAGCTGGGTTCTGCAGGAGAGGGAACAAGCCATTACTTCCGGATCAGCTGCTATGCAAAACAGAGCCCTCCCCACAAACAGCGCCCACAGGCACTCCTTGCCAAGGCCCGAGGAATGCCATTTACCCCTTCATCCAGTAAGCAGTGTCCTGCAATCGCCAGGACTCGGGATTTCACAAACCAGTGCAAATTGCAATAGACGTTTGCGAAGTATGGAGAGAGCGCCTCGGCTGGAGCGTATGATGCAAAGCCCCAAATACTATTCGTTACGCCTGAGCTAAGAAGATATCTCCTCATAGGGCTTGCACAACACACCAAGTGCACACTGCAGGAGTGGGAGCTGGTCTCCGGGGAATGCTGACATTTTCTACAAAAGCTGGCGGGGAAGAGCAGGAGATGCTATTCTTCAGGGAGGGCCCCAGCATCCGACAAGCTGATCTCGTCCTTATCGCACCGCTGACGCCCAAAGCTACCGGCCCCGCACTTTGCATTACGGAACACAGAGCCCAGAGTCACTATTGGTGCCCACAGGTTGTCAACACTCCTACTTACACTGATAGACACACACAGAGGGAACGGATCACGTGCCGGGAAAGGTGCAAGGAAGGTCCATGACATTTACGGAGGTGTTTAATTGCAAAGAACGCTCAGCCTGGACAGAGAGGCCATATGAGCAAACAGAAGCAGCTGCTTGCAGGGGCCCTGAAACACCTACCCACAGGGTACAGCAACACCTGAGCATATGGACTCTGAGTGGAGGCTGGCCTGTTCAGGTAACAACTAACTTTAGTCCAGGGCTCCTCTATGAAGCTGCAGGGGCCCCCTTATCCAGATCCAGACACCCAGGTCTCTCGGACCCACGGGGGAACCTCTGCTATCTGGTGGCAGCCTGTGCCCCTCTCTGCTTCTCAGAAACAGCCCGTTGCAGTAAGTCGCTTGCTGTGAAGTTAAACGCAAGCATTTGGTACTGGCTAATGGGTCAATTCCTTTTCCTCTCCAAGGTCTGGTTGGATTTTTTTTTTTTATCTTCCTGCCTTCCTGTTCCCTGGAGTGTAGTATGCGTGTGCTAACTTCGGTGTGTCCTCAACCTGACCTCCCCGTCGTTATGTAAAATACCCATTGGTTCTGTAAACGGAAAATATGACTCAACCCGCACTGTCTGCCCCTGATTGGCTGCTTTTGCACTAAAACCCTGCACCTGTGCTGGTTACACGCTAGCGTCAGCCTGCCATTGCTTAACCCTCGGGTTGCCAAACCCCATGCACATGACATTCGCCTGTGCAATGCGGATTTCAAAAGCTAGTAAAGAGGTGTGAAAGGCATGTTTCAGAAAACACATCACCATGTCAAAGGAGCATGTGCCGGGAATTGGAAACCTCTCCATTGCAAACACTTTGCTTTTCTTTGCTAATCGGTATGTTCCAATAATTCTTGCAAGGTCAGATACAAAGCCATGCTTTCTGGTAACTCAACCCAGTACTTTTTTTCTTTCTTTCTTTCTTTTTTTCATTTATCGAATGTATTAGTGTGACACTGGTCAACCTGAACTTACAGGTTTCAGGTGTGGGTTTCTATACAAGATCTGTACGTTTGCACCACGTGCCCACCGGTACTTTTTCATAGGGTTTGGAGTTCATCTGGGATCAGCCTTACCTGAATAGCTACAACCAAATAAACAACACACAGCCACCTCCACAATTCTACAACAATATTGCTTTCAATCTTTCCACAAGGGATGTGGCTCACCTCTTAAAATCAGGTAAGCTTTATCTCCTGTGGCTTCCTGAATTCTCTTGTCTGAAACCTCAATTCTGAATCTTAAAGGTCTCATTATTCTCTTATCAAGCCCGTCTTGTCTCCTATGAGGTAAGCCATGATCTATATTTAGCAGCCAATTCCAGCCAACTTCCATTTATTATTCAGTGTGCCTATTTTCTAAAGCCATAACCCAATAAGATGCCCAAAAAGTCACCAGAGAATATAAAGAAAATATTAGGGGCCAAGCCTGAGTGAGATGGGACAGGAATGCGGTATGGAGGAGGGCAGAATTTTGCAAATGCGACTGTCTCGCTGGCTCTGTGATACCTTCCAGGTACAAAAAACAAAAACAAAAACAAAAAAACCCAACCAAACAACCCACTCAGTGAAAACAAGGATTTGAGAACTTCCTCTGGGAGCCAAAGTTGTGAAGGGCAGGTTGACATTTACCCCCAGAAGAACTGACCTTTCTCACAACAACGGAGAATAAACATGATCCTAGGGTGAAGTGGTGAGGGCTTCCTGCCATCACATGACATCCCACAAAAGCATCGAGGTGTCCCCAAACCCCATCCACAAGGTGCAGAATAAGCCAGCCTTGGCCAGGGCTCCTCCGGAGAGCACTCTGGAAACGAACCCGGACAACTGAGCCTTTGGTGTGGTTTTGAGCCAACACACGGCACCTAACTGCTCACCCTGCACCTTCGTTTTGGTCCCAAAAGGCCACGGGAGGGGCTGTGGAGGCTGCTCACCTCTCCTCCGTGGAGAAGACGAATTTCCTAAGCTTCAGGTCCCCCAACACGATGGCCGACTGGTGACAGTGGGCAACGGCAGAGACAATCTGCTTGAAGAGCCGGGAAGCCTCCTCTTCCCGCAGCCTCTTCCGGCTTCGCACATAGGAGTGCATGTCCCCAAAGTCCTTCTCAAAGAAGACATAGGCCTTGGTTTCCCCAAGGATCACTTCCACGATGCCAGTGATGTTTCTGTGTGACGGCAGCTGGATGTAAGGCCTGATTTTGTCCTGGTAGTGTTTTATGGGAAACACCTGCAGAGAGAAGTTGACCCACTTAGAAAGCGGAAAAAAAAAAAAAAAAGCAGAGGCCACCTCCAAAATCCCAGGCTGGGCTGCAGTTCTCAATCAATCTTTGGGCTTTGGTTGACAGGAGGGCCCATTCATTTACCCCCCTTATCTCTGCTGCCCCACCTGAGGCAACCCCGGCTACTCCTAACACCCCAAACCAGCAGCATCCAGGGCTCTGGGCTAGCAAATAGCCAACAGGTTACCATATGGAAGGTTTGGAAGAAAAGTTTTCTATATAAGTTCCCACCTTCCATGAGCCCATCAGCTCCGAGAGCTAAGCCCCCAAGTCCCGGCCCTCTGTGGTCCTTCCTTGTTGGCAGGCAATGCTGCACCCAGTGCCCCCTGGGACGTCCAGGAGCTGAAAAGCAGGCCCTGGAAATGCACAGCCTCCTGTAAGCCCAAGTGCTCAGCACAGAGAGAGCACGGACTGTGGAAGCAGCGACTGGAGAGCAGGCAGAGCTGTCATCAGTCAGAAGGAACAGATGACTCGGAGAGAGAAGACTGACAACGCAGCCTTAAGCAACCTGCCTGCATTACAGTCTGGCTCCAGCATAAGCAGCCTTGACTGAAAATTCTCGCAGGCGGGATATGGGATCCTCTCCACAGTTTGTTTCATTTGTTTGTTTATACCTCCCTCACCCCCACTCCCACCTCCACCTGCACCCAGGAAATGAGTAGTATCTCCACCAAAAAGCTGGCTGGGCTCCGTAAGAGCCTTTTGTTTGGCTCAGTTACTCATATCCTAGGACTCAACTGGAAACGGTGACACACGGGTTGTCACCATCTGGATTCAGCTATTATCTGCTCAGAGGAACTGGAAGGGGTTGCACAACGGCCAGACTCACCCCGCCTCTGAGGCCTGGCTGCTCTCGCACCAGCTAGGAAAACCTCTCTGCTGCCCCCGCGCCTCCCCCTCCGCTGCACCCCACCCATCGCGCACACAGACTCTTCCCCAAACAGCTCTTAGCCCCCCAGCCACCGAGAAGAAAAGACACCCTTTCCCCCGTTTTAACTGGGCTTGACCATGAAATTTCACTCTGGTCGGACAGTAGGTGGCAGCAGCAAACCCAGGAAGGGGTGGGTCAGGTGAGCTGGGGAAAAGCAAAGAGCGACTTTAACTGGGGTGACCCTATCCTTCGGGTGAAAAGGAGAAGCCCAGAGGGTTCTCAGGCTGCCTGAGACGGGGGTTTGGGGCTCGCGAAGGGTGGCCTGTGGGACTGGTCTGCGTCTCTGGGCGCTGGAGGATCCAGTTTCTAGGAGTGGTATCTCCTCCTGGATGGAATCCCTTATGTTCAGGGAAAAGAAAAAGAAAAGAAAAAAAAAAGCCTGGCCGGCAAATAAAGACATGAATGGAAGGTTGCTTTCCTAGCCAGAATGGGCTTTCCAACATTCCTCCTCCGGGCAAAATCTCCCACCCTGGCTGGGAGACACTGCGGCTGCTCTCTGGGGAGAACGGGGTTCTTGTCCCCCCGCCGGTTCAAGCTGGAATCTCCAAGACCGGAGCCCACGGACAGCTGAGCCCCGGTGCCTGGAAACCCGGGCGAGGGAGCTGCCGGCTGCTCCAAGCTCCAAAGAGGCACCCGGTGCAGGGCGTCCTTCCAGGACAAGGGGCGGGGGGAGCGAGAATGAGAGAAGGGGAATGGCATGGCCCTGGAATCCATTTCAATTCCATAACTTATATGGAACGCCATGCGCTGCACGGGGAGTTAAGGAAATACTACAGAAATAAAGCAAATTGAATACTGCTCTTCCTCCTGACCACCGAGCCCCATTATATCAGTCCATAGGAAACCCCTCAATCCCAAAAGGGTGAACCTGGTCAAACGCTGCCTTACCTGGCTCAAGTCGCTTATCTGCCTGACCCCAAACTCAAGCGTTGGTGGCAACTTCGAGCCCCCAGGCGCCCGGCAGACGAGACCCCGAGCACCATAGCCCCGCCACCGAGTCCCCCCACCCCCCCCGCCAACCCCTACCCTACAAACCCCCCGGGGAGCCTACCTTGCAGCGCAGCTCGCGGGCCGTGTGGATGCACAGCGCCCGGGACACATGCTCGCGCTCGGTCAGGGGCAGCAGCAGGTAGTCGGCGATTCGGCTGGGCCCGGGCGAGCTCCCCGAGCCGTCGCCGGAGCCGGGCGCGGCGGGAGGAGGCTGCGGACTGCAGGGAGAGCCGGGAGGGCTGAGGTAGTCCGGGGGGCTGGAGCACTTCGAGGAGGCGCGGGGCACTTGGCCGCCACGGCCGCGGCGTCGTCCGCGTCCAGTAGGCGCTTGGCCGGGGTGCCCCGGGCGGCCGGGAGCAGCAAGGTCGGGCCGCGGGGCTGCGAGGCGCCGCTCATGGGCAGAGCGCACGGGACCGACCCGCATCCCGGGACGGGACGGTCCCGGCTTTGTACGTCCTGGGATCCGCGCGGGAAGGCGCTGCGACTTATTCCAGCCCACGAGGGGGGAGTTTAAGACGGAGCTGGGCTCGGCCCCCCACGGGGAGCAAAGCAAGAGCCGCTCCCGGGAGCTCCGGTTGCACGCGGGGACCACGCAGGCCACGCGTCCGGGGATCGGAGGCCGGCTCGGGTCCCCAGATCCCCGCGGGCTCCGGCTCGGGGCGCCTCGCTGGGGTCGGCCGCCGCTATTGTTGTCGAGGCTGCGGACAGTCTCGGTGGCCGGCGTTCCCGAGGTCCCGACCCGCGAGGGCAGGATTCCGCAGGTTCGACAGAAGGCAGATCAGATGCACTTCCCAACGCAAGGAGTCCGGAGCGAGAGGCGTCTCAACTTTTCCGCGGCGCTCGGGAGTGTGCGCGTTCCGAGCTCCCGGCGTGTGTGTGTGCGAGCGAGACGCGCTCGGAGAGAGTGACTGAGTGAGCGTGTGCGCCGCAGCGATCCCGGCCAGTGCACTCCTCCTTCTCCTTTTCCTCCACCTCCTCCGCCTCCCGGTGACTCACGCTGTATACACACACACTCACAGGCCGGGCTGTGTAAACAGTTGGGAAGCCGGGTTGTGCAATGAGGTGGCTGCGACGACTCGGGCCTTGCCGCCAGCGAGCAATCACCAGAGCGGAGGGGGAGGCGGGGGGGTGGGGGGGAGCAGAGGTGGAGCTGGGTCCGCGGGGGCGCTAGGGGTGGCCCCAGCGCTGGGGATGCTCCGGGCAGCGCGCGCTCCAGCGCAGGTGGTGCGTCCGGAGCCGGCTGGGGCGCGCGCACACACCCCCGGGGCTGGGCTGGGCAGGAGGCGGCGCGCGCCCCCGGGCGGGCCTGGAGCTCAGCTACCGAAGCCGGAGGAGGGAGGCGGGGGAAAGTTCCCGTGACGTCAGGGTCCCGGGGAAGTGGGCGGGAGGGGCGGGGCTGCGGGAGGCGAAGTGGCCGGTGATTGGTGCGCGCTGCCATTCACACCTAGCACAATGGTCTGCGGGCACGCGCACCGCCGTTCTCGGCACCCCCGCTCGCTGTCGCCCCGCCGTTAAGCCTTTGGCCACGGGGATCCCCCCTCACCGCCCCGCGCCTAGGAACCTCCGGTTGGAGCCGTGGGCGCCGCTGAGGTCGGGTGCAGCGGGAGGAAGGGAGGATAGGAAAGGTGATGAATTCCAGAACCAGTCATTCACCCCCACGCGGTAGTTCCGGGGAAGACCTGTGCGTGGTAGTGGATGTGGCTTTTTTTCCCCTTTTCCTGCCCCCCCTCCCAGTTCTAATCCTCAGCGTCTGTTCGCTTCCACAAATAGAACCTTCTGTTGGATGAAATAAAAGCAAACACTAGGCCTTCTGCGCTGCCTCCACCTCCACGCCCCTCCCGCGCCTGCCACCCGCCCGGATTGAACGGAAATAGCTTCTCCAGGCTCCCTAGCCGCCCCTTCGCGGTGACTCGCAGAAAGAGCTTCCTGAGCCGCGGCCAGTGGGAAACAAAGGATGTGGGGAGCGGACGGAAGGGGCCCACGTGGCCGCCGCCCGGTTCCTACCCCCTCCCCAGCCTCCACAGCAGAGCCTGGGGCCCGGCGCCAGTCCCGGTTCTGTGGTGGGCGGGTAGGGGAGTGGAAGTCATTCTGGCCACAGACAATGATACTGCCTACACTAGGGCAACCCTGCCAGGTCGTGTGCGTGCATTCGTGCAGTGTGGTTTGGGTGAGCACGAAACGTGTGCCAGACTCTGCACAAAGCTCCGAGGGGGTGGGGGGTGGGGGACACACACCTTATCTGTCGTTTTCTTTAAAGAGAGAACCAGGTCAATTTGGAGTCCTTGCGTTTCTTCTGCTAAATACTTAATTTTCTAAAACCAGGTCCAAGACCCAAGGATAAATCCTTTTCCATATTAAGTTTCCATTCATTCAACAAACACTAATTAAGCATCAACTAAGAGCTGGACGCTGAGGATTAAGAGATGAAAATGATGCTAATAGCTAACATTACTGAGGTCCGTAACGTGTTAGGCACTGTTCTTAGCACTTTACACAGATTACTTCACTTGGTATTACAACTTCACTGTGGGGTTCTGTGTTTTGTGTTTTTCTGCCCCATTTTACAGGGGAAGAGGCCTGCAAAGAATTAGTTACTTACTGTGGTCAAGTCCCTAGTTAAGTGGTGGCACTTCAAGCTGGTAAGCACCAGTGGGGGACTCAAAGGAGAGATTATGATTTGCAGGGAGAAAAGAGGAAGGACTCCATCTAGGAAGCATTTGACCTGGGAGCCTGGGGGATGGTGAGATGGTTGCTGAGGGGGAGGTATAATGGTGGGTGGCTAGGCCTGACCAGGTAGAGATGTTGGCTCAGAGGCCTGCGTGGCTGCAAGGGAAGCAGGGAGCTGAGCCTGCAGAAGTCCTTTGGGAAAACGTAAAGGGCCCGATGCCATGCTGAGCTGGTTGCACTCAATCCTATGGCCAGGAGAGAGCCCACCTGAGGTGTTTGGTCTTAAAAGATTATTTTGGCCTGACCGGCGTAGCTCAGTGGTTGAGCGTAGACTTATGAACCAGAAGGTCATGGTTGGATTCCCAGTCAGGGCACATGCCTGGGTTTCGGGCTTGATCCCCAGTGGGGGGCGTGCAAGAGGCAGCCGATCAGTGATTCCCATCATTGATGCTTCTATCTCTCTCTCTCTTCCCCTCCCTTCCTCTCTGAAATCAATAAAAATATATATTTTTAAAATGTTTATTTGTGCGAGTCTTTAGATCCACAGAACGGCCAGCTTCACATCTGCACTTGGACGGCAAACTTAGCACAGTCCATCAGTGTCTTCCTCTGGTGTGCGCCTCCTTCACTGCCTCCCCTGAGGGGCAGCACCCACACACTCCAGGCGCCAGAATCCCTGACAGTCATTTCCCACTGAAGCCACCCTTTCCCGTCCCCCAGCGCCACTGGTCACGGGGTCCGCCTTAGACGGTTTGCTGTCAGCCATCCCTGCGCAGCTCCCTGGGGCTGCTGCTTGCAAACTGTTTCCCATGTTCAGCAGGAGGCCCTGGAGGGAGATGGGTGGGTAGGAGGAAGAGAGGATTGTGGCTACTTATTCCTTTCTCTCTCTGCTTGGGACTGGCTACACCTCCTCTGTGGCTCCAGGCCCCTAGAAGTCCCCTTTGTGTGGCTGTTACCATGTGCTGTGAGATTCCCCCTCCAGAACTGGAGAACTTAGTCCACCCAAGGCTGGGTGCCTCTGGGGAGCCTTTTCTGGACATTGTCTTGACTGAGAAGAGCTACCTTGTTCATGGTCACATTCCCTTTCCAGGAGGTTACACCAATCACTGGTGATTATGAAGGTCTGGCCTCCTTGCCACAACTTGGGCCGATTCTGAAGGGTGCCCCTGCTTCAGACCAGCTGTGTAAAGAGTTCCCATTGAATTCTTCCCATTGAACTTCCTGGCCTGGTTTTCCTGGCTGATACAAACCTTGCACATTCCCCATGCCTCTCCACTCTCGTGAGCTTAGCTTAGGACCTTCTGGGTTTTTGCATAAGCTCCTAACTGGGTCACTCATTCATCCCTTCAACACACACTGAGCATCTCATCTGCCAGTGCACCTACTAGATGCTGGAGGTGCAATGGTGCACAAGACAAAACGTGTCCTTTATCTCCTCCATCCGTGCCCCACACAGCTATCAGAGCATGTTTTCTAAAATTTGAACTTGATCACATCAGGCCCTGGCCTCAAACCTTGCAGGGACCTTCGGATGAAATCCAGCCACCACAGTGTGGAAAAATAGGCCCTCTTTCCTGGCCCCCCCTTCCCTTCCCGGCCTCACCTTCCTTGTTTTCTCACTTCTCTACCTATGTCAGCTCTTGGTAGGGCCCTAAACACAATGTGCCAATTCACACCGCTGTGCTTTTGCTTGTGCTGTTCCCTCCCACTGGAATTCCCTCGCCACTCCCTGCCAATCTAATGAACTCCTATTCATCCTTCAAAACACCACCCAGATTTTCCCAGCACAGAAGTCAGAGAGGTAAATGTCCTCCCAGGCGGGGTTGAGTCCTGTTTCTGTCATGGCACTTTCTACTCAACTGTTTTCACAGAGAGGAGGGGCCATGTCTCATTCAGCCCGGTGTTGGTTATGAAGGGGGGAGGGAGGGGTTAGTAAGTGTCAACCAAGTAAATGTATTCAAGGACAGAGGGTCACCCACAGGGAAGGTGATGGGATGCAAGTTGCTGGGGGGAAGAAGGGGCTTGAGCTTTGAGGGTTTCCAGCCCAGACGCCTGGGAGGATGGACGGGTACCCTTAGCAGGGCCTGAGCAGGTCAGCCAAGGGGACAAGTGAGCTAAAATTATCTTGATTTCATTGCTGGGGCTTTCCCTGCTGGCAAAGTCTGGACTGAACTTCCATCAGACATTTTGGACACTGATTTGAAGAAGCTAATTGCTCTTTATGGATCTCAGGTGTCTCCCCTGTGAAATGGACATAATAAAGTCCGGCTTTTCCTCCTTTTCGAGGTTCTTCTGAAAGCAAATAGGTAGAGACATGAAAAGTATTTTTGAGTTATCTACCTCTACACAAATGTGATCGAGGGTATGCCTTGATTTTGAACTATGCTCATTTAGTCAACAAATAGTCATGATAGGCTTGAATATGCTGAACCGAAAAAGACCTTCACTGTGAAAATCCAAGTTGACAAATACAAATATATAAATAAATAGGATGTTAATCAGGAAGTAATTCTTCCCAGATTAAAAGAGTTCTTAGCCCTAACCGGTTTGGCTCAGTGGATAGAGCGTCGGCCTGTGGACTGAAGGGTCCCAGGTTCGATTCTGGTCAAGGGCATGTAGCTCGGTTGTGGGCACATCCCCAGGAGGGGGTGTGCAGGAGGCAGCTGATCGATGTTTCTCTCTCATCATCGATGTTTCTAACTCTCTATCCCTCTCCCTTCCTCTCTGAAATCAATAAAGATATATTTTTTTAAAAAAGAGTTCTTACAATAATAGATACAGAGGCAGAGCTGCCTCAAACTGATTGTCAAACTGCAGCGGGAAGGCCAGGGAGGGTTGGGGGGCAGGAGGGAGGGGGGTAAGAGATCAACCGAAAGACTTGTATGCATGCATATAAGCATAACCAATGGACATAAGACACTGGGGGGTAAGGGAGGCCAGGGGATTGTCAAGGGCGGGGGGGCAGGGGGGGAGAAAGGACACATATGTAATACCCTTTGTAATACTTTTAGCAATAAAAAAAATAAATTAATTTTAAAAAAAGAGTTCTTAGCTTTATTGGAAGCATCTACCACGTGATGCCATTAGCAAGCTCCTTTCGTGCATTTAGGAAGTGGCTTGGTAAAAATGTGGGAACCTTGAGAGCAAGAATCACAGCTGATTGTGTGTGTACATGTGTGTGTACATGTGTACGTGTGTGTGTACGTGTGTGTGTACATGTGTATGTGTGTGTGTGTCCTCTAGCCTCGGCATAATTCTGAGCTCACACCTGATGTGTAATACATGTTGAACTGGGGAAAAACATTGATTTATCTCCAACTTTTCAGGAATCACATGTTGCGTAATATGGGGAAACCTGTATTGATTTTTCTGGATAAGGTTGGGCCGCCGATGAGCTCGGGCTTGATTCATTTTCATTCACACCCAGGTAGGTTCTGAGTCTTCCCGCTTCTAAATGCTGGGGAATTCTCAACCAGGGAGCGAGCAGGGCTCCCGTTTCTGCCTCTCTCCTTCACGGTACACGAGGCTTCACAGCCACACCGCGTGCCTTATGCTCCCTGCCCCTAAATTCTAAACGAATGAGCAGCAACAACAAAACTGGGACATATCTAAGAAAGACAATATTAGTGTTTAAGACAAGGTTCCAAGAACTGGAGAAGAAATGAAAATTGACTAAGTTCCTTCCTTATGCTAGACCCTGAGCTACTCTCGTTTAATGTTCAAGATCATCTCACCAAGTAATCACCATCCTTTTACAGATTCACCAGAAGGGTTAAGAGAAGTAGATCAGCTTGTCTAAGATCACACAGTGGGAAGGTGGCAAAGTTAGAATTGGAACCCTGCTCAGACTAACCCCTAACCTTGCTCTTTCTATATCCAACTGCCAATGAAGAGGAATTCTATTGCAACATTTCTCTTATTTTATTTAATATATTTTTATTGAGGGAGAGAGAGAGAGATAGAAACATCAATGATGAGAGAGAATCATTTTTTGGCTGCCTCTTGCACACCCCCTACTGGGGATCAAGCCTGCAGCCCAAGCATGTGCCCTGACCGGGAATGGAACGGTGACCTCCACTGAGCCGCACCAGCCGGACTTCTCTTATTTTATTCTAAGTGCACACACAAGACGCCTTAGAGTCACCCTTGGCCTCCTCCTATGCTCTGTGGGGGCCTGGACAAGAGTATAAACCAGAGTCTGTGATCCGATGCCTAGCCTCTCTCCTGGCTGGTTCAGCCATTGCCTCCAGGGCACGTTCTAGACATCCCAGCCAACACATCCCAGCTCTTCTGGGTCTGTCACCTGGAAGGCCTGCCTGGGGCCTCTCCAGCACAGGAGATGAGGTTCTTCCCTGGCCTCCGGGTGACAGACCCAGCGGAGCCTGTCCTGCCCAAACCCCAGGCAGGAGCGTGAGGCAGCTACCTTGGGAGGAATCCTCTGCCTCAGCCTTCCACGCCTTCCGGGCTGAGGCCCCAGACCTCACGGTGCTGACCA
The DNA here is from genome assembly GCF_000147115.1 of Myotis lucifugus. Classification (NCBI taxonomy): domain Eukaryota; kingdom Metazoa; phylum Chordata; class Mammalia; order Chiroptera; family Vespertilionidae; genus Myotis; species Myotis lucifugus. Next base: position 3,319,398 of record NW_005871075.1, read on the forward strand.
GAGCACCCCGCTGCGCCCCTTCGGAGTTCCTGGCCCGCAGGAGTGTTTACCCCTGTGTTTGGGGGTGACTGGTTACATAGCAATAGATGACTGCAACATGCTGGAACTATTCTGGATACATTAGGAGGTGTGGCAGGTAGGGTGTGCCAGGCTGTAGGACACCTGGGGACGGTACCACCCCACAGTGGGCAGAGGGCTCGGCCAGCTGAGTGCAGGCCAGGCTTTACAACCCGGTCCAAGGGCCCTGCTTCCCTGCTGCCGGGATCAGTGTGAGCTGAGTGGACAAAAAAGGAGGCATTTCCTTCCTTCCTTCCTTTCTTTTACAATTAATTTATTATTTAAAATTTTGTTATTGAATTTATTGGGGTGACATTGGTGTAGCCACTGCGGAAAGCAGTATAGAGTTACTGCAAAAAATTAAAAATGGAACTGCCTTATCACCCAGCCATTCCACTTCTGGGGATATATAAAAAAAAGAACACACACACACAAAACACCAATTCAAAAGAATATGTGCACCCCTGCACTCCCTGCTGCACAATTTGCAATAGCCAAGATCTGGAAGCAGCCCAAGCGCCCATCGGTAGATGAGTGGATAAAAAGCTGTGGTCCATCTACGCCATGGAATACTACTCGGCAGTAAAAAAGAAGGAAGTCGTACCTTTTGCGACAGCAGGGATGGACCTAGAAAAGGCGTTTTCTAAACACTCACACAGGTGCCCTGTGAACTCGTTGATCATCTCTCAGGACTTGGGGAGGCCCCCGGGTCAGCCCTCACTAGCTCTGCCTCATCAGTGAGTCATCTCGACACATAAGCATCGATCTACATATCTACATTTATATTCACACACACACATATCCTACAGGCTGCCTTTTCCCTTTGCTTATTAAAAAAAAGTCCCCACCCTACCACCCTCTGACCTGACGTCTGTAGGCTATTTTGAATGAATTCATCTTGCCTCTCCAAACATGCCATTTTCCTGGACTCAGCTGAACTAGGCTGTGGTGGCAGCTCGCCAAGCATACCTCCCTTTGCTCTCAAAGGCAGCCTGGCCCCATGCAAGGGGCTATTTGGTTTCTGGGATTTTCATAAAACAACAACAACAAAAAACTCTAGGCCTGTGGCTTTTCTGCCGTATTTCTGGGGAATGCTGCAGACAGTGACCTGAACGGTTAAGTGGGCTGGGGCAAACCACAGCGGCTCCTGTCGCCAATTGTTTGTGGCATCTCCACTGTCCCTTCTTGGGAATTGCAGGGGGCGGGAGGGCAGATCCCTCAGCTCCCCGGGGCTCCGGCTTCCGGCTCTCGGCTCTCCCTGGAGGGCTGGTCTCCGCTGGTCTGAGTAACTGGCAGCTGCAGGCTCAGCAGGGGCAGCTCTTGGGGTTTGTAGAATTTATAACTCACTTTACACAAACCTGGGAGACAAGAATCTGAGGCAGTTGTCCACGCAGCCAGTGTTCAGCCAGCCTCCTCCCCAGAAAAGGGGAAGGGGACCCGCCTCTGCTGAACGGCCACTCTGTCGCTCACTGAGCTTTGCATACTTTATCTCACTTATCCTCGCAACAGCCCTACAAGTCAATATCTTCTCTGTTTGCCGACTGAGGAAACAGAGGCCCAGGGAAGCTAATTAATTTGCCTAAAGTCACACTGTTAGAAAGACTGTGAGTCAGGATTCGAACTCAAGGTCTGCCCACCTCAAGTCACTTCCCTCATCCCTTCTCTGCCTCCTTCCAGGCTTGCTCCCACTCCGGCTCCCTCTCTCCCACTCACTCTCTTCATCCCCCTCTGTAAGAAACTATAGAGCGATGGTTCTCAACCTGTGGGTCTCGACCCCTTTGGCGGTCAAACGATCCTTTCACAGGGGTCGCCTAAGACCATCCTGCCTATCAGATATTTACATTACGATTCACAACAGTAGCAACATTACAGCTATGAAGTAGCAACGAAAATAATGTTATGGTTGGGTCACAACATGAGGAACAGTATTTAAAGGGCCAAAGGTTGAGAACCACTGTTATAGAGTATCTCTGCTAACCTATGGGGTGAGACTACATATGGCCTCCCCTGTGGGTTTGAGAGAGGGCTTACCTAGCTCATGCAAAACACGATTCAACTCCCCAAAACTTGTCCTAAGACCTCCGGGGAGTGCTCCATTTTGTGCATTGGGATGAACCTGAACTGGGGACTCTGGGAGGATCTTGGTCCTTGGCCAGAGTCATTGGTCATTCAGTGGGTATTTACTGAGCTCCTACTATGTGCCAAGCTTCGTGTTGGACACCTGAAGCAGAGAGCAGCCCTGTCCTCAGCGAGCTCCCAGCAGAGTGGGAGGAAGGCAGCGCACGGAGCACTGTAGCATGAGCAGAATGGAGTAGATACTAGAGGAGGAACACACCGGAGGGAGAGGTCATTTCTGTGGAAAGCCCCTCATGGACAGGCTCTGGAACCTGACGTTGAACTTGTGGAGTGTGGAGATTCACTTGACCTGGTTCCTGCACTTTGACAGAGTGAGAATTACGACGATCAAGGCAGTCGGCAGACCCGGGTGAATGTACCCGCAGATCCATGAACAGTCAAGTCACTCTGCCGAGGCTGTTTGGAGATATGGCCTTTAAAGAGGTCAGTAAGTTAAAATGAGGTCATGTGGGTGGGCCCTCTTCCAATATGACTGGTGTCCTTGTAAGAGGAGATTGGGACACAGGTAGCACCCATTCCAAGGAATGACCATGTGAGCACATGGTGGCCATCTATAGGCCAGGGAGAGAGGCCTTGGAAGAAACGAAACCTGCCCACACCTTGAACTTGGACTTGATCTGAAGCACCCACATGAGGTCATGGGATCGGGAAGGGATGTACACAGGCCTCCAGACAGTGACAAAATAAGTTGTTTAGCCGCCTGGTCTGTGGCGTTTATTATGGTAGCCCGAACTAACTGGTGCAGGTGGCAATTGGTCCACTCCTGGGGTGCAGTCAGAGGGGCACACAGCTGCATGGGAGAGGGAAGTCGGGGTCCGGCGGTGGTGACAATGACAGAGGCACAGTCACCGTTCACCCCACGGTGCTGCTTGATGCTTCTCCTCTGTCCAGCTCCCTTTCTGTTCAGACGAGCGCCCTTGCTCTCTTTCTCCAAACAACACCAGGATAATGTTTCGTTAGATTCCTGCTCCCCACATTACCTTCACTCTCCCCAAGTTACTCCAGTTCACCTTGCTGGGCGACTGGGGGGACTCCTCCAGCTCTTCTCTCACAGCTGTGTGGCTGGCCTCCTGGTTTCCTCCCCTGAAGGCCAATCCTACTTAAACTTCGACAACCTCATTTCCAAGTTCATAGGAATAGTGGGATGCCAGTACGTTTAACAATCCATTTGGGGTTGTAGGATTTGCCGATTTCCATGGTGTAAATACTCCCGCCATGGTCCATTCTCAAATGCCCCCATGAGGTCCTTGAGTGCAGCATCGGAGAGAGATGCACACGATGCAGCCAGGACACTGCTGCTCAGCAGGCACCGCCCGTGGCCTTCAGGGAAGACACATCGCCTTCCTGTCCTCTGAGAGTCCGAGTCCCAGATGTTTGTAGGAACGTTGTTTATGGGGTAGGAGAGGGTTAACAATGTCTTAGGAGCCCCCGGTGGGAACCTGGGAAAAACCAGAGCATGGGAAAATCCCGAGGGTGCCCTGTCCTGGAAGCGCCCCTCCCTCACTGTTCCCAGGCTGAGAGGATAAAGGCCACCCTAGAGAATGAAGTGGACCTAGGACTCAGCCAGGCTCAGGGGGTGAGGACTCTCACTGCCATCCCCAGGGAGGCTCCCTTCCCCCCATTCACCTCCTACAATCGCTTCCTCTGTTCCCGGGGCTCCGCTTCCCTCGGGGTCCCATCCAGCAAGAGCCGTGATAAAGGCCACCATTGATGAGCGCTTCCTCTGTGCCAGGCACTGGGCTGGGTCCTCTAGATCCATTTTCTCACCGAATTCACCCCACAGCCCATGGACATGGTGGGTGTAGTCCCGTCCCAAAGATGAGGTTCACAGAGGTCAGAGCAACGGTCTCAAGGTCATGGCGGCAGGGCCGCGGTGACTGAAGCTGTGGATTTCCCATGGTGCTTCTGGGGTCAAGCAGGCCAGACTGAGTGGCAGGGTAATAACAAGGACGATCATGGTGAGTACTTACTGTGGGCCTGACTTTAACGAGGGCACATGCGCACACTGACCTCCCTGTGAGATGGGGCTAAGCTGTGACCGGGTCTGCAATGACCGTGTGCAACTGGCCCCGAGCGACGGCTGATTCCTAGCAGGGCTGTGAGCTCCTTGGGCTGGGGCTGGGGTTGCTGGCCAATCCATTCATGCCCACCCCCCTCCCCAGTCTGGCTTTGGCTTCCTGGCTCTCTTCATAACCGCCCAGAGGACTAGCCCTTTGCCGGGGCTGTGTGGGAGAGACCCACGCCGCTGTTCCTGCCACAGGCCCCGTCTGGGCCATGGGAGAGGAAGTATCTGCATCCTTCCCCTCAGTGCCCATCCTCCCGTTGGCTGAGCCAGCACCTGGGCGGGGAAGAGGGTAGAATGGGGCTATTCAGAGAGCTTTCCTGATGCAATAACTGATTGCAAAACCCTCGCATCCCTGAGCATTTTGTGGAGGGTGGTAGTTTTGAACAGCAGCAGGAAGCCCCACACTTACCCAGCCCCCAGAACAGGACCCTGCAGGTCAAAGGCTAGTCGGGAGGAGCGGCTACCCCGAGGTGGGCGCTAGGAAGACAACAGAAACGCCAGCGAGCACCACGCAGGGGCTCACACCCCTAATCGCCTTTGATCAACAGTCCTCTCAGGTGGGAGGGGCAAACCCACGTCTCGGTCTCGGCTTACACAGGAGAGCGCTCAGCTGCTCAAGGTCACTGAAGGAGTCAATAGCAGCAATGAAGCTGAAATCTGACCTTCACACTGAGGTCTGGTGGGCGTTCTCCACAGTGGGGGTTTGCACTGGGGGGAGGGGCGATGGGGGAGTTGGAAGCAAGGAGTTTTTTTTTTTTTTTTTAAGAAGAAGGATAAAAACCTGTAGCGGGATTGATTCAAGTGCAAATCATGGCTCTGCAGCATCAGGCAAGTCACTTAACCTCTCTGTGCCTCACTGTCCTCTGCAGTGAGACAGGGTTATTATGGCCACCAGTTTGAGCTCTGGAGTGGGAATGCCTGGATTTAAATCCTGGCTGCTCTACTGATAGTCTGTGTGACTTTGGACAAGTCACTTAACCTCTCTGTGCTCAGTTTTCTTGTTTGTCAAGTGAATATTTTAAAATCCACCTACAGGCTTGCTGTGAGGATTTTCTTAGCTAATACAAGTAAGGCTCTTAGCAGGAGCCCGGGTTATGGTGAGCAGTCAATAAATATCAACTGCTCTTATCTGCAAAATGAAGGAATAAAGAGCTTTTGGAGATTAAAGAAGATAGCACATTCCTGGTGTGTGTGTGTGTGTGTGTGTGTGTGTGTGTGTGTGTGTGAGGAAGTGCAGGAGGGTTCTCCACAGACTGAACTGGAACCTTCTAGAATCTAGAAAGGAGGAAGGAACAGAAGGCTGGCCCGAAACAACTACCTGGCCTTCACCTATGTGCTCCACGGCCTCTTCCCTGTGAGTCAAGCGCCACTTCCTTCCAGCCACTCCTCATTCCCAGCAGCCATTCCCTTGGGAGAACTACCTCAAGCTGGAAAGGGCAGGAATGTAAATACATGGGCCTCGGCGTTTTGTAACTGCCATGAGTCACTTCTCCACATAGAAACCACGGCGAGGGGACGAGAGCGCCAGTCTTATCAGCGAGGCCGGACTTGGTGGTCTCCACCCGGGGCCCTCCCCAGTTCCCTCCACCAGAACCATGATCTCTGGGTGTCTGTGCCAACGGCATGTCTCGGTTCAGAAGAGGAAACCGAACACGACTGGACCCAGGTCTCAGTTCCCCTCATCAAACATCGCTTCTGCCTTTTGTTGTTGTTAATCCTCAACTGAGGATATTTTTTCCATTGATTCTTAGAGAAAGTGGAAGGGATGGAGGGAGGGGGAGAGACAGAGAGAGAGAGAGAGAGAGAGAGAGGGAGAGAGAGAGAAATGTCGATGTGAGAGAGACACAGTGATTGGTTGCCTCCCACCTGCACCTCGACCAGGGCCAGGGATCAAACCCGCAACCCAAGTATTAAACCCAAGACCCTCTGGTGGGAGAGCTGACACTCTAACCACTGAGCACACCGGCCAGGGCATGTCTTCTTAATTCTTGGCTACCTGGACCCTTTCCCAGCTGCCTCCAAGGCCTGGCAACTTGCCATATATTAGTTCTTCAGTGTATAAGTAACGGAAATTACAGTATTATAATCAACTAGAGGCCCAGTGCATGAAATTTGTGCACTGGGAGAGAGGGGGGTCCCTCAGCCTGGCCTGTGCCCTCTCATAGTCCGGGAGCCCCTGACTGATTGCCCCAAAGAGGATCGCCCCTGCAGAGAAAGGCCCTGCCCACCCGCCACCGCCCACCCGTCAGTATCCTGGGCCTCCCTCTGCGGGGCGATCATGGGGCAATGGCTGGGCCCCCAACCAATCGCATTGCACCCGCCTTGGCTGGCCTGGAGCCAGTGGATGTCATAGTGTGGTCGTCTGGACGGTCGTTCTGCTGTTCGGCCATATGGTCGATTTGCATATTATGCTTTTATTATTATAGACAAGAGGCTTGGTGCACGACATTCGTGCACTGGGGGAAGGGGGGCCCTCAGCCCAGTCTGCACCCTCTCGCAGTCCGGGACCCCTCGGGGCCGGCAGTTGGACATCCCCCGAGGGGTCCTTAGTGCTGCTTCGGAGACAGGAGAAGCTTCTGCCACCGCCTCTACGCTCACCAGCTGTGAGCCCGCCCCCTGTGGGAGCGCACTGACCACCAGTGGGTAGCTCTGGCGTTGAGCATCTGCCCCCTGGTGGTCAGTGCGTGTCATAGTGACCGGTCATTCCGCCATTTGGTCAATTTGCATATTAGGATTTTATTATACAGGATAGGGGCTTGTTTGCTCACATAAAAAGAAATTCAAACCTGAAGAGGAGTGGTTGGTATTTTGGCAGTACCTGCTGACGACGCGGGCTTGGAGGAAGACGATGCCAGAAGTCTCAGCCTTTAAGTAGGGGAGGGGTTGGTGTCAGAGGGGGCCGCTGTGGAGCCCAAGGACTCAGGGACCTTCCACTGCCTCCCCTACTACATGTTGGGAAAGAGAGAGTTTCCAAGTCCCGATGATTCCGTTTGCTGCTGCTTCCAGAGGCTTCTTTGGGGAGGAAGGGACACCTAAGGACAACCCTGACGGCTGGGTGGGCTTGCCAGGCGTGGGAGGGAAGTCCCGGAGAGGACAGCACAAAACCCAGAGTCGGGATGGCGTAGGGACTCCAGGGACAGTTCCCATGATTATGAGCAGGTTTTGGCTTTCTTTTTTCCTTCTGTCACTTCGTTGAGATTGAATCTAGAACTCAGTTTTGCCACCAATATTAGAGTAGGAAGGATCAGCAGTCAGCCCAAGTGCTGCCACTGGGGCAGATGCTTCTAAGCCTCAGTACCTCTTCCATACAATGGGTTTGTGGCCGAGTTGTCCAAATGACGGAATGAGAAGTGGACATCAGTTTTCAATAAACATTTTTGATTGAACTGCTCACAAAGGTACCCTGCCCACCTTTGTGCCAAGGGTACCTCATCTCTTTCTTTCTCAGCATCCTCAGCCTCCTGTTAGGAGCAGGGGACCCCGAGGTAGATTGAGGCATCTCCCATCCTCACCAAAATACACATTCTGGCCCGGCCAGCGTGGCTCAGTGGTTGAATGTCGACCTATGAACCAGGAGGTCAGGGTTCAATTCCCAGTCAGGGCACATGTCCGGGTTGCGGGCTCGATCCCCAGTGTGGGGCGTGCAGGAGGCAGCTGATCCATCATTCTCTCTCATCACTGATGTTTCTATCTCTCTTCCTCCCTCTCCCTTCCTCTCTGAAATCAATAAAAATACATTTAAAAAGAAAAACATCTTCTGCGGTGAGGCTCAGCTCTCACCGCCCCAGAGATGGTGTCCCCAGAACGGTGAGCGACTCCAGCAGGACCAGCGGTTGGGGTGCGTCAGTGGATGTGGGGAGACTGTGGACAGCTGGGTGGACAGATGGGCTCTCCCACACCTGGCCTTTGGGGGCTGGAGCAGCAGTTTCTCTGGGGAAGGCCCCTTCTCCCTTGCCTTCTGGCCAGAGCGTGGTGTCCACCGGCCTGGCCGTTTCACATCCCCTCGGCGGGTTCATCCCGACCAGGGCAGTGCCGGGGAGGCCAGAGCAGCCCTTGTTCCCACTGTGTCCCCTGAACTTAGGGAGTGGCCAGATTTGGGAGAAAGCATTGATTGCATTCCCAGAGGTCCCTGGGCCACCCGGTGACATTCCACATCTGCAAGTCACCTCTCTTCATCACTGTCATCATCATCATCGTCATCTGCACCATCGTCAGCGTGGCCTTCCTGTCCCGAGCCCCCTCTAGCAGCACTCAGACCCCACAAAGCCTGGGAGAGAGCTCCCGCTCTCTCACTGCTGAGCAGTGTCGGGGGGTGAAGCTAAGCTGCAAGGTCGTACAACAGGTTAAGCTAAACTGTCAGGTCACACAGCAGATTAAGCTAAACTGCCAGGGTCACACAGAAGGTGAAGCTAAGCAGCCAAGGTCACACATCTGGTTAAGTTAAGCTGTCAAGGTCACAGAGCAGGTGAAGCTAAGCTGTCAAGGTCACACAGCAGTTAAGCTAAGCTGTCAAGGTCACACAGCAGGTTAAGTTAAGCAGCCAAGGTCACAGAGCCGGTTAAGCTAAGCTGCCAGGGTCGCAGGGAGTCAGAACTTGCCCTGTGGAATCAGACTCCATCACACTAGCCTTCAGTCCTGATGGTGACCCCGCCCTGTTGCCTAGAGCCAGGATATGGGGTCTGAACTCGCACTTCCCGAGGAGGGGCGGAGGGGAGGCCAGCCTTTTCTGGAACAGCCCTGAGGGTGACTCAGAGAGGCCCTTTGCCATCCTCTCTCTGTGAACACTGGGTCAATTGTGGACCATTGTTGTTCTGCACAAGAATAAGTGTGAGTAACTGGAATGGAGAGGCTGGGAGGGGGCAGTTCCTGGGTAGAGGCGGGGGGGGGGGTGGTTCTTGGGAACAGGAGGTGTCCCTTACTCAGGAACGCTCTGCCCCGTGCCAGACTCGAGGGAGACAGCACAAGAGCGGGAGCCAAGCAGAGCGATTCCAAAGCCTGCAGGCCTGGGGGAAGTTTGACATCACGTCTGTGGGCAGAGGAGGGACTTGGGAAAGCGAGGAGGTTGCCGGGCAGGGTGGAGAGACAGGTGTGATGGAGACCACAGGCCCTGGGGCAGAGGAGTGCCGCAGGGGCAGGTGATGGGCTGCATTGGGGGCAGGAGGGGATGCGTCCAGATTTATAGATGCTGTCCCCACGCTGCCGACCTGCTCCCCTGGGCAGAACACACTGTGAGGGCCGCTTGCTGAGAGTGGGGAACTTGACCAAGTTGGGCACCCTCTACGGGCACAGACAACACAGATATCCAGGGCAGCACAGCTCAGAGCAAAGCCAGAGGGAGGGAGGGATTGGCTCCATGGGGTGGCCAAGTGCTACTTCCCGGGACATTTACCAGAATGCTCGCAAGCACTGGAAATGTGCTGGTCCAAATCGAGGGGGACTAACTAGTAAAATGCACATTACCTGAAAATAAAATAAAATGGTTTTTATTGATTTTTAGAGAGGGAGGGAGAGGGATAGAGAGATAGCAACATCGATGGGAGAGAAACATCCATCGGCCGCCTCCTGCATGCCCCCTACTGGGGATCGAGCCTGCAACCCGGGCATGTGCCCTGACCAGAATTGAACCGTGACCTCTTGGTTCATGGGTCGATGCTCCACCGCTGAGCCACACCGGCTGGGCTCTCCCTGGCTTCTTTGAACTCTTTCAGTGCCATGGCTCCTGGACAGTTGAAAATCACACAGGTGCCGGTCCCCATGGCTCGTGTTACATTTCCATCGGACGAGGCTGGCCAGGTTTGACTCCTCCGGCTTGGGTTAGAAGGTGAGATGACAGCCTGGCCTCATTCACAGGTCCTCCCCGAACCACGCCGACACACAGTGACTGAAACAGCCAGGATCGACGCTGCTGACAGTCGTGTGAGTCAGCAGTCTGAGCCAGGCTCTGCTGGACTATTCTTCTGCCTTTCTCAGCTGGTCATGCTCCGTGTCTGTGGTCAGCTGGGCGGCTCTGACTCATAGGATTGGCTGGCTGTTGCCATGGTGACAGAGAAACTGGGCCAGTGCCCCTCATCATCCGTCAGGGTAGCCAGGATAACTCACTCGTCAGTCCAAGGTGCTAAAAGCTGGTGAATACTAGTAGAAGGTCAGACGCCCTGGAGGCCTGGGCTCAGAGTCCACCCAGCGCCACTCCTGCCACATCCATTGTCCGATGTTTGCAGGCAGACGCCACCTCCTTCGTGAGAAGTGCTGCAAGAACTGTGGCATTTTTGCAACCTGCTTGTGCCAGCCGAGTGGCCCCAAACAGAGAAAAAAATAGGCCTCGCTCCCAATCCTGCCCTTGGTCAGGGCCTCACTATGACTGTCGTGGGCTCTAGGCAGTTTTGCCTGCACGGGCCCTCCCTCCATAAAATAAATAAATGAATGAAATGAAGACTGTTTTGTAGCTACATTGGTATAAGGATGAATGTGATCTAGGCTGGATTCGTTATTACATGCTCATTATTATCAAATCCATTTCTTCTTCTGATTTTAAAAGACATGAAAGCTGAACCACTGCCGTGGGCCCCTGTATCGCGGGCACTAGGCATTGTGCCGAGTGTGCCGACCGGAGAAGTCGGTTCTGCTCTTCGGGGCTCCGCGGGCACAAGGGCACCAGGCCCGAGGGGCTCAGAGTGCCAGCCGTTGCTCAGCCTCTTGGGAGTTATTCGGGGGGGGGGGCAGGCGGTGAGGCAGGCATCCTCTGAACTACTGACATATTTCCCCAACTCACTGTGTTTCGAACACCCTCTAAGCACGTCCGTACTTGGTCCTTCCTTAGTTCAGGGAGGAGCCGTGGCTGGGCTCCCAGGGAAGCTCCTGGGGCAGGTGAAGGCAGGAAGCGAGTTCAGGCTTCCAGGGGTGAGAGCCTCGTGGACCCTCCCGTTCCCAGATCACTTACGGGCTGGGAAGGGCTCCCCCCTGCTCCCCCGCCTCCGAGCCCCACACCTGCCCTCTGAGCTGAGCCAGGCAGATGGTTCTACCCACCTTTTCAGACGCAGACACTGAGCTCCGAGAGGAAAATGACTTGCCCATTTAGTGGGAGGTCCGCCAGGGGCCCGGGTTCTGTGATAAGGCACGTTGGGCCGGTCCCCGACCCCCATCCAATCCCAATGGCACGACCTGGTGGGAACGAGGATGGCCAGCGGCCTCACAACCGAAGCTTCCCGTGACACCTGCCTGAGGACAGGCCTTGGCCGAGGGACGTGGGAGAGGAGGGTCCCTGAGGGGCCATGAGCTTGGCCACGTGAGTTGGGGTGGGGGCTGCGTGGCTCTTTTGGGTCCTGAGGGAATAACTCCCGCAGCTCTTCCCACTAACAGCTTGCTCTTCGCTCCTTCCGTGCGCACACTGGTCTGCTGTTTCTAACGATGTTATGTCTTCGCTATTTATATGGAGACCACACAGGAAAGACTCAGCTTAGAAGCCCATGGCAGCCTTCCAGCGAGGTGGCTGATTTGACCTCCCTGTGACTCAGTTTCCCGAGTCTGAAATGAGCCCGGGAGCACCCCTGTTTTAGGGCTGGTTCCTCTGTGGGGATTAACTGAGGGACAATGTGGGGAATTTCCAGCCCATCGTTCAAAGGCCTGCGCTGGGCCTGGAGGTCTCCAGGCAGGGACCCCGCAGTGGGCAGTCTCAGGGCCCCTCCCCCGGCCTTGCTCCCGCGCCGCCCTCTGTAGATGAAACACGGAGTGTGTTACCTCGGACCAACTCGAACCCAAATCCTAAGCAATGTGGTTGTTCTTCTGTGACAACATCAACAGTCGGGATTCTTGCCCCTCAGAGGTCTGCTGGGGAGTGTGGGGCCCAGCCCTGCCCCCCAGAACTGGCCTGTGTAAGCTGAGACAGGAGGTGGGGGTGGGGGAGCCTGCATACCAGTCATATTTCCCACAGGCGCCCAAAGCCATTTCCACTCCATGCTGAGGATGTCTGAAGGTCCCTCCCACCCCGGAGACCATTCCCTTCCCCGCCAGCCCAAGTGCACCTCAGCCGAGGTGGAGACCTGTTTCCTGCCACAGCAGCCTCGGGCCTTAAAGTCAGATCCTCAGGGAGGTGAGGGCCTCAGAGCATGGGGAGAAGCAGGGGGCCCTGGAGGAACAGAGCAGGGCCACATAGTCAATCCAGGTGAGATCAGGGAAGGCCTCCTGGAGGAGGTGAGAGCTGAGCTGTGTTCTAGGTTCAGACACAGACTGGGAAGGGAGTTCCAGGCAAAGGACTCAGAGGCGCTGAGAGACCCTGTGGAGCGAGAGAAGGGACACCCTGGGGAGGAACAGGTCTCCAACGGGGCAGGTGTCCAGTGGGCCCCTCCACCTGGTTCAAAGTGGTGCCTGAACGGATCGTTTCCTTTTCAGCATCTATGCATTTGCTTCATGGCTATTAGAAAAACAGAGAACACCGGGCCTTCCTGCGGAAAGTTGCCTTTAGAATTTTTTAAGGGCCGTGGAAGGGTGAGTTAACACCATCAAGTGCTGATGAGGACCTGGGACAATGGGGACTCTCATCCGTCGCTGGTGGGAGGAGCAATGGGGACAGCCACTGTGGAAAACCATTTGGCAGCATCTGACGTCAAGCCCAGCACCCAGGACCTGGAAGGTGCCCAGTGCAGAGCTGGGGCTGAGGAAGCAGGAGAGGACACTGGCGTTTACGGGCAGGCAGAGGAGGAGCTGGCCGGGCCGTGGGGGAGGGGCGGACGAGACTGGAACACGGGCCACATGCAGCAGGGGATTTAAGGGGATACGGTTTAGACACCCACTGACACATTACACCAGCTGTGTTCCTCCTTTTATCCCCCTTTCGCATTCATTCATTCATTCATTCATTCTTTCGTTCACAATACTTATGAAGTACCTCCTGTGTGCCAGGCACTGTGCTGGGCACCGAATATTCGTTAGTGACCAGGTGAGGCCTGGTTTGCACCCTCAGGAGCCTGGACAGGGAGTCAGAGAAACAAGTGAACAGGTTCCTGCCTGGAGGGCTGGGTGCTTCCCTGGGAAGTGCTCGTATCAAACAGCAGGTGCAGCCTCTGAGCCCTTCCACTCTGACCCATCCTCTTGTCTCCATCTCCCCAAGAGGTGGCACCACCATCCCTCCCACCCTACACATAAGGCAGCGACGGCAGGAGAGGAGGGGACCTGCCCAAGGTCACACAGCCTTTCCACTCCGGCCACCACAGCCTAACCCTGCGCCCCTTATGCGGGTTGATTGAAAGCCTGGGGGGGAAGCATGCAAGGAGGCTTGGGAGGGAGGGGCAGGCTCTGGTTCGAGACCTTTTACAATCCCTTCTCTCCTGGATCCCGGGCCCTGCTGGGCAGCACTGTGGACAAGCCCTGGGGCGGGCCAGCGGGGCCGGCAACCTGCGGCCTAGACTGAGCACGTGGATGGCCGCGGTGAGAGACGCACTAAGTCCTCAGTGTCCTCCAACTCCTGGCACCATCCCCGGGTGACGCCCACAAACATTAAAGAGACAGGAGAGAAAAGGACGGTGGCCATAGCTTCCTTCTCTCTCCCTCCGTGGTTCGCATCACTGCAGGGCCGGGCACCTGGGTTAGCAGCCACACCTCTGCCTCCTGAGGAGGTGCAGACCCGCCGAGGACTGTGAGAGGAGCCCCTCACTGCACCCCCCACACACCAAGCATCCTCTGTCCACGCGCTGTTGAACCCACCCGGGCACTCCACAGTGGGGTGAGGCTGGCCCGCGCTGGCGTTCCCATCTCAGGCCAAGGGCCTCAGGAGTTCCTTCTCATTTCTCCCAAAACAGCCCTGGGAGGTGGGCATTTGGGCGTCTCCATTTTATAGATGAAACCCTGGCGCCGTGGGAATTTATTCCCTTTCCCCAGCTCAGGTTGGTGGTGGAGCCAGGACTGAAATGAAGCTGCATTCGAGGCCAGAACCCAGGCGCGCGCCCGACCGGTCAGCTGCGCAGCCCTCGTTCCCACACAGTTCCCTTCACTGTGTATGACCCAAGGGCCCGCAGAGCGGTGCAACCATCCTCTCGGTCGGTTTTGGAACATTTTCACCAAGAAAAGCCAGGCCTTTAGCTGCTTCCCCTGAACCACTCCCTCCATCACCTCCTAACCCTGGCAACGCCTGATCTACTCTCTCTCCTGATTCGCCTCTTCTGGACATTTCATATGAATGGAATCATAGGGTATGTGGTCTTTCGTGCCAGTTTCTTTTACTTAGCATCATGTTTTCAAGGTTCATTCGTGTTGTAATGTATATCAGTATTGCATCCTTTTCATTGCCAAGTATTATTCTATTGTATGGATGTACCAGGTTTGTTTCTCCACTCGTCCACTGATGGCCATTTGATTGTTTCCACCTTTTGCCTCTTATGAATAAGCTGCTATGAACATCCACACACGGATTTCTGCATGGACATGATTCTCTTGGGCATACACCTAGGAGTAGAATCGCAAGGTCAAACGTTAAGCCTGTGTTTTCATTGCCACTATTTTGAGGGAGGCCAGAGCAGTCCCAGTTTTAAGTTGAGGAAATAAAGGCTCCAAAAAAACCCAGTGACTTGCCCACGCTGTACAAAGCGTAGTGGCTGAGGAGGCTTTGCCTATAGTTAGGAGCAAATTCAAAAGCCAAGCTCTTTCAGCCTATTCCACTGTGCACTGCAGGGGCAGAATTCCCACAACTTTAAGTCATGCCAAAAAAAAAAAAAAAAAAAAAAAAAGATGCGGTCAGAATTAAACCAGTGATCAAGCAGGTCTCTGCCTGAGACCGACCATGACTAGACCACTCATTCAATGAACTTTATTCAGCACCTACTATGTGCTACACTTTGTGCTGGGCATGATGGTGGCCAAAAAGGTAAAGGAGGGGCCACCCTGGCCCCCAAGGATCACTGACCCTATTGAAGAAAGCCCCGGCACGCCAGTGGCTAATGCTGATGGGTGACAGGTGCAGTGGCCGAGCAAGGTGCTGGGGACACGGGGCAGGACTGGAGGAGCCTCCCAGAGGTTCTGCTGGTGAGCTGGGCACTGGACGATGGGGATAAGCAAAAGGCATTTCAAGGTCAGAGGACAGTGTGTTCAAAGGCCTTACAGTGTTGGTGGGTCAGAGTGGAAGGTGTGGGCAGAGATCTGGACAAGAAGCTGAGCGGCGGGTCAGGGCCTCAGACACCACACCGAGGAGACTGGATTTATTCTTTTGAAGTGCCTTCAGCAGGAATGGCATGGGGTAATTTGAGTTAGAAAAACCCCTCTGGAGCAGCAAAGAGAATGAGAGGAGCAGATGAAAATGGGAGCAGGAGGCTGGGGCGGGCTGGAAGACTACTGCACCAGTCCCAGCAAGAGAAGTGAGAGCCTGAGTAGGACAGTGGCTGTTGGGATGGAGAGGAAAGGACCAATGAGAGAGGCATCTAGCTGTTGATTGGCTCTGAAAGAGGCAACTTCTGGGATATAGTGGGTTAAATGATCCCCCCCCCCAAATGTATCCACTGGGAACCTGTGAATGTGACCTTATTTGAAAAAGGATCTTTGCAGATGTTATTAAGGTACAGATCTCGAGACAAGAACATTTGGGGTTATCCCAATAGGCCCTAAAAATCCATTGGCCAGTGGTGTCCTTACAAGAGACACAGAAGAAGGCCATGAAGAGGAAGTAGTGATCGGAGTTATGCAGCCATAAGCCAAGGAATGCCAGAAGCTGAAGAGCCAGGAAAAGATTCTCCCCTAAAGCCCAGCAGACACCTTGATCTGGAACTTCTGGTCTCCCCAACAGTGAGAGAATGAGTGTGCTGTTTAAGCCACCACGATGGTAGTAATCCGTTTCAGCAGCCTTGGGCAGCTGGTACACGGCATTACACGGGTTCTCGGGGGCTCTCAGGTCTGAACCTTCCCATCCAGATCTCGTCTCTGGGCCCCCAGGACAGGGGCGCCCTGCTCCCAGCCTGCAGACCCAGTCAGGGCAAGGCTGCAGGGAGAGGAGCTCACCGGAGCTCGGCCTCCTGCTAAACAAACAATCCCCAGTGTGTTGCCACATGAGGATTAGTCAAGTAATTATGTGCTCTGACTTCCCCTGAGTAAGTTGTGGGGCTGAAGGCTGAGGCCTCTGGAGGGATGAGTGGACTCAGCGCCTGGTCAGCAAGGAACAGCAGCGCCAGATACCTCCCAGAAAAGGGCGAGGCCGTGGGAACCTGCAAGAAACCCAACCAGGCGCGCAGGTGGCACACCCCACACATGAGCCAGACGGGTGAACTTGAGGCCACCAGCCTATGCACCCTGCTCCACGCCACAGAAATATTTAGGTTGCGCCAGAAAGATTCAGGGATTAGCTTGAGGTCAGAGGGCAAGTAATGCCAGGTCAGTGCTCGGACCCAGGCTTCGGACCCACACGTGCTGCCACCTCTGTTCCAGGGCCTGGGCAGTCTCTGAGGGTCCAGGCGTGTGAGATTGGGCCAGCTCAAGGTCAGTGTCAGCCCACCCGGAACATCACTGGCCTCCACCTTGGAGCGCTCTGGTCTCTTCATCTCCTCGTAAGGCCACCAATTCCATCGCCAGGGCTCCACCTTCGTGACCCCATCTGCCTGTAATTACCTCCCAAATTCCACGACAGCTATTCTGACATATACGTCATGGTTTCAGCAAGGAACCATGGTTTTAATTCGCATTTCTCTAATAATTAACAACATTGAGCATCTTTCAGTGTCCTCATTTGACACCTACTTATTCTACTTGGCAAAATCTATTCAAATCTTTTGCCCATTTTTAAAATGTGTTGTTTGTTTTCTTATTATTGGGTTCTGAAATGTCTTTATATATTCTG
The DNA here is from genome assembly GCF_000147115.1 of Myotis lucifugus. NCBI lineage: Eukaryota > Metazoa > Chordata > Mammalia > Chiroptera > Vespertilionidae > Myotis > Myotis lucifugus. Next base: position 3,336,464 of record NW_005871075.1, read on the forward strand.
GGTACAAAACCTTTATTAGATGCATGACTTGCAAATATTTTCTCCAAGTCTGTGGCTTAGCTTATCATTCTCTTAATAGTATCTTTTTAAAAAGCAGAAGTCTTTTAATTTTGGTGAAATTCAGTCTATCCATTTATTACACTTTCGGAGTCACATCTAAGAAATCTTTCTCTAACCCAAAGTCACAAAGGGTCTCTCCTATATTTTTTATTCTAGAAATTGGATAGTTTTAGGTTTTTGCACTTAGATCTACGTTCCATTTTGAGTGTATGGCACAAGGTAAGATCCAAGTTCATTTTTTAGAATGTGGATATCCAATTATCCCAGCACCATTTGTTGAAAAACCAGTTTTTCCTCCACAGAACTGCTTCTGCTCCCTGTAAAAAAGCACCGGTGCTCATATCTGTGTGCGTCTGTTTCCGGACTCTCTTCTGTTGCATCGATCTGTTTGTGTGTTGTTACACCAATACCACACTGTGCTGACTACTGTAACTATAACAGGACTTGAAACCAGGTAGTGTTAGTCCTCCGACTTTGTTCTTGTTCAAAATTGTTTGACTGCTCGAGGTACTTTGCATTTCCATAGGAATTACAGGGTCAGTCTGTCAATTTCTCAAAAGAAAATGCGGTAAAACCCTATACCTAGTAGTTGCTCATCAAACTGTTCTGGGCTTCAGTCTTGAATATTCACCTTACAACAGGGTTTCATGGTTTTCTGAGCTTTTTCATGTCCTCAATCTAACTCTTTCTCAATAACCCTGACATAGGCAGGTGCTGGTGTCCCCGTGGTGACATGGCAAGGAATGGCAGGAACAGGTTTTGAATGAATGATGGCAGACTCCCCCAATTCAGGGCTCTTTGCTCTGAGCGGGATCTCCAGTATATTTTTATGACTCCAAGTTCAATAAGCTGGGCATGGCCCTGGCCGGGTAGCTCAGTTGGTTGCTAATGCTGTGGGTTTGATCTTTAGTCTGGGCACATATGGGAAGCAACCAATGGTTGCATCAATGGGTGGAACAACAAATTGATGTTTCTCTCTCTCTCTCAAATCAATACATAAACTGGGCAAAAAGGAGCATTCCTTTAAAAAAAATTCATTTCAAATGCCAATGCATTTCCTCAGCCCTTCTTTGAATGCAATCCTCTGACTCTTCTGAAACATGGGCGTCCATCTTAATAAGAAAACCATATGTCTTTGTTCCGTTTTAACTTTCTTTCTTGGCAAGAACACAGCTCCGCGGAGGAAAGAGAGAGGAAACGGATACAGCACAGAAAGAGGGGTTCCGGTTGGAAGCGAGGAAGAGCTTCCAGATGGTGAAGGCTGCCAGCCTTGGTTAGAACTGCCAGGAAGAATGAGAACACGGTCAGCCCGGAGATGCCGAGGCCCACCGCTCCCCACGGAGCAGGGCTGGTCTCCGGGCTCTGTCCTCTCAGGCCCTGGAGCTCCATGCGGCCTCTGAACGCATTCTCCCGCAACATGCTGCCTGTCACAGGGGCTCCCGGGCCAGCCTGCCCTGCCCAGGGGTCCCCTGATGGCTGACACACAGTATACACAGCAGTTCTGGAATACAGGTTCTGTTCTGTGTGGGTTTCCTGGAATCAGTTTCTGAGCTGGAGATTTGCATGCAGGTGTGTCAGGGGTGCTCTTGGGAACAACAGCTGGGGGTAGGGGGGTGGTAAAGGAAGCAGACCGGGCGGCAGAGGCTCAGCCCTCTGTCTGAGAGCTGGGGCGGCCCCAAGAGTCAGTCCCTTTCTTAAAAAAAATAAAAAAATATATAAATATAAATATAAGTATAAAATATATATATATATTACTGATTTCATATGGGAAGGGAGAAAGAAAGAGAGATAGAAACATCAATGATGAGAGAGAATCATTGATCGGCTGCCTCCTGCATACCCCCTACTGGGGATCAAGCCCACAACCAGGGCATGTGCCCTTGACTGGAATCAAACCCTGGACCCTTCAGTCCACAGGCCAACGTTCTATCCACTGAGCCAAACCATCTAGGGCCCTTTCTTTTTTTGAAAAAAAAAATTTTTTTTTTTATTGATTTCAGAGAGAAAGGGAGAAGAAGAGAGAAATGTCAATGATGAGATAGAATCATTGAGTGGCTGCCTCCTGCACGCCCCGCACTGGGGATGGAGCCTGCAACTCAGGCACGTGCCCTGACCAGGAATGGAACCACGATTCCTGGTTCATAGGTTGACGCTCAACCACTGAGCCAAGCCGGGTGAGTCAGTCCCTTCTACTCCCCTATCCAGCAGTGTTTAGCTGCCCCAGGGAAGGTGAGGGACTCTGTGCGGGGGAGGGGGGGGTGAGGGAGGGTTCTCAGCAGCCTATGCTCCCAGCAGCTAGAGAAAGGAATGCTGGTCCCGGAGGGAGGGACATGCGGGCGGTGCCCACCAGGCCCTGCAGGTCTAAGTGCGCGCTGTCTGAGCTCTTCGCTGTCCCAGGGAAGGAGAGCTCTGATGTTCCTGCTTAGGCCGCGAGGAACGCACCTCCAGGCCCCTGCTGAGGCCACGCGTCCAGTGCTGGCTCCCAGGCAGGGCAGAGGCCATGACATCAGTGCAAAAACAGCACCATCAGGGGCTCTCCCGGGCCCTCGGGAAGCCTCACCCGCACCCCCCACCCTCTTACCGGTCAGCCCTCTCCATCTCCCGTGCCCAGGACCACGGCGGGCGCTGGCCTGAGGCGGGTCCCGGGCACAGGCCTGATGAAAGGAGGGACAGGCTCTCAGCCCCAGAGCTACTCCCTGCGGCTCGGTTTCTTTTCTCTCTTTTTCTCACTAAATTTTTTCTGAGCTTTTGCTTCCATTTTCATTCCTGCCAGGGCCCCTCTTGATATTAGTGAAAGACAAGATCATTCTAGAACTTTGTGATTTCCTTCAGGCCTCCCACACAACATATGATTTCCACCTCACAAAATCCCTTGAGAGACACAAGGACGCTACACGAGGGTCCCCCCTCCTGCTTATGCTCATAATTTATTGCCTAATAGATTAGCATCGTTAATAAAATACATTTCATCATCAAACGAATAATCTATCAACCTGTAAGCTAAAATAATTTTTATCATAAGTGTC
>NW_005871075.1:3339649-3343204 GCF_000147115.1 Myotis lucifugus
GATCCCCCCCCCCCCCAGACGCCCCCATGGAGAAGCAGCTTTCTCCCGCCACACACTCAGTGAGCTCCTGAAGAAAAGAAGACTGCCTCCCCTGCATGCAGCCCAGGGCGCTCAGCTTTACCTGCGACCTGGAGGGGGTGGTCACCACAGAGATCCCGAGAGGCGGGAGGGGGAGCCAGGCAGGGGGTGTCTTCCTGCTCCACCTGCTCCTCTCACAGGCCTGGGCACAGCTCCTGTGCGTTGGTGCAGCCCAGTCCCTGCTCAGGAGCCCTGTGCTCCCTGCTGTGACCGGGGAGGTAGAGGGACCTGATGCAGACTAAGGGTGGAGGCTGAGTGGAGAGGATGGCTGAGCTGAGACCTGGAGGAGGAGGAGGAGGAGGCAGGGGAGGAGGAGGCAGAGGAGGAGGAGGAGGAGGAGGGGAGCTGGCCAGGTGAGAAGGACAGAATTGAGGGCACAAGGAAGAGTCCAGACCCGGAGATGGGCCCCTGCAGAGGCCACAGGCAGGCGGGGGCCTCAGAGCTTTGGGGGAGGAGGATCCTCGGTAGAGTGATGGGGACAGAGCAGACACAGCAAGCAGGGCCTGAGAAGGGAACAGCAGGGGCTAGACCAAGGCCAGGGGTGTCCGCAGGAAGAATCGGGGGTCCTGGGAGTGAAGTATGGGCTGACACTAAGCCCCTTTGAAAAGAGTCCAGAACAGCATCCGGCCTCCCCCAACCCCAGTGGGAATGGAGGCCCAGCGCCAGTGACAGCAGCATTGGGGGGGCTCCCTCCCTAGCACACACCTCCCCGACACCCGCATCGCCGGGGCTTCCTCTCCCCTTTCTGGTCTTTGTCTAAACAGCATGTTCTCAGGTGGCCCTCCTAATTACCCCCTTTGTAACCTCTACACTCTCCTCCTGCTGGCTATGCTACTCCCCTGGAGGCTGTGCTCCCCTCCTAGAGGCTGTGCTCCTCTCCTGGAGGCCATGCTCCTCTCCTGGAGGCCGAGCTCCTCCCCTGGAGGCCGAGCTCCTCCCCTGGAGGCTGTGCTCCTCCCCTGGAGGCCATGCTCCTCCCCTGGAAGCCGTGCTCCTCCCCTGGAGGCCGTGCTCCTCCCCTGGAGGCCATGCTCCTCCCCTGGAGGCCGTGCTCCCCTCCTGGAGGCTGTGCTCCTCCCCTGGAGGCTATGCTACTCCCCTGGAGGCTGTGCTCCCCTCCTGGAGGCTGTGCTCCTCCCCTGGAGGCTATGCTCCTCCCCTGGAGGCCGTGCTCCTCCCCTGGAGGCCGTGCTCCTCCCCTGGAGGCTGTGCTCCTCCCCTGGAGGCTGTGCTCCTCCCCTGGAGGCCATGCTCCTCCCCTGGAGGCCGTGCTCCTCCCTTGGAGGCCATGCTCCCCTCCTGGAGGCCATGCTCCTCCCCTGGAGGCTGTGCTCCCCTCCTGGAGGCCGTGCTCCTCCCCTGGAGGCTGTGCTCCCCTCCTGGAGGCCGTGCTCCTCCCCTGGAGGCTGTGCTCCCCTCCTGGAGGCCGTGCTCCTCCCCTGGAGGCTGTGCTCCTCCCCTGGAGGCTGTGCTCCCCTCCTAGAGGCCGTGCTCCTCCCCTGGAGGCTGTGCTCCTCCCCTGGAGGCTGTGCTCCTCCCCTGGAGGCTGTGCTCCTCCCCTGGAGGCTGTGCTCCTCCCCTGGAGGCTATGCTCCTCCCCTGGAGGCTGTGCTCCTCCCCTAGAGGTGGCCCCGGCCACCACCACCCACCCTTTGCTCCTCTGCCTGCGCACTGTCTCTCTCCACTCACTGCTGAATCCTTTGTCCGCTGCTGAATCCCCACAGCCTCGGTGCTGGGCACATGGTAGCTACTCACTAAAGATGGATGGATGAAACCGCTAACCACAACTCCTTCTACTGAGCACTCGGAATGTGCCACCTCTGCCTTCCCGCTTCACATATGCTCCCTCGTCACCACCCCCATTTTACAGACGAGCAAACTGAGACCGAGGGACATAAAGACACTTGCTCCAAATGCACATCTAGCTGATGGCAGAGCTGGGGTTTAAACCCACAGAGTCGGTGTCTGCTGCTGTTGAGTGCCCTCCGGAAACTGTGTTAGCATCTGCAAGAAGACACGGCCAACCACTAAGAAGGGCAGGCATTTCTCCTGCGGTGATGGCGTTCGCTAAGGTATTGGCACAAACCTCCAGCTCACCGACACGGGACTCGAGTTTGTCGGTAAAGCTGCTGAGTGGAACTCCTGGCCACGGTGCCCTTTCCACAGCCTGTGGGGCGGGTCCAGGCTGCCGGGGAGCCAGCGCCTCCCTCAGTTCACCCCGGAGGCTGCCTGTGGGGACGTGACAGAGGGAGCGTCCTTTCTCCCCAGGAGCCCACGCTCCCAGCCATTGCCACCTGCAGGTTTCTTGCTCCTGCTGTGAATAAACAGCGTGGATGTGGACGTGGATGTGGACGTGGACGTGGACGGGGAGCTGCACCCTGACCGAGGCCTTGTCTTATTTCACCCTCCCCACCACTGCTCAGGGGTGTCCTTTCATCCCCAGGATGGGGCCGAGGCTCAGAGGTCAGGGCCACACCCACTGTCTCATCACTGAAGTTGGAGCCCCACCGCTTCTTCTGTCACCATCGCCCCTGTGAGTGCTCTGGGCTGGTTCCCTTGGCGGAGAAAAGGGTGATACGAATGAGTCCACCTCTCACTTCCCGGCCCCACCCAGTGCACTTTGAAGAGGTGGAAATTTTATTAAATCCCTCAGCACAGCTTCTTTCTACGTTTTCTGTGGTCTAACTCTCCCTGGGTGTTTTTGCTATGGTTTTGGCTCCCCCACCCCCTCTTAAAACCTTAGTGTTTTTTTTCCTTGTTGCCTCTTAAATGAACCAAGTGCTAACATTTGCAGCATTTGCTGGACAGTTTATGCTCGGGCAGTAAATGCATGTCGACCCGGCACGGAACGGGTCCCTCTGTGTGGCGGGTCCCCCGTGTGGGCCTGGGTTCTCCCTGGCTGCCCACCCCCCCTCCCCGCGCTCCAGCCTCCCGGGTTTGCTCTCGCTGGTCCCCTGGGAGAACCCCTCTCCGAATTGGTGCCTCCTTCATTTTTCCCCCCATTTTTTAAAATTTATTTTATTATTATTATTTTTTATTGTTTAAGTTTTACATATGTCTCCTTCTTCCAGTCTCCCAGGTGTGTCACGTCTTTTCTGACCTCAGGGCTCCCTCACCCCTCACCCCCGCAAGAAGGACTGTGTCTGCCTCATTCCTCTGATCGCACAATTCAACTCTTACAATTATCTCCAAAAAGGACTGAATGTAGCACAAAGACGTGAATACGTATTTTAGAAAATTAACTATCCCAACCTCAAATCGGGTCCTTCCCTTCCCCTGCCCCCGCGCCAGGCAGGAAGCACGAGTTCCGCTGGTTCCTGCAGTATCTCTGGTTCGTGGACCGCGAGCATAGTCCATCACACACACAGCTGCCGCGGGGGGCAGGGAGCAGGCCTGAGGCGTGTGGGGCTCACCAAGCGTCCAGCCCGGCTCCTGCCCCTCCGTGCTTCAGTGGGCAGCCCCAGGAGGCGCGGAGGG
>NW_005871075.1:3343304-3354646 GCF_000147115.1 Myotis lucifugus
GGAAGGCCCCCAAGGCACAGATGAGCGAAGGAGTCACCTCAGGCCACAGAGCTAGTAAGAAAGAGTGAAATTGGAACTTGGGTCTTCTGACATACCCAGCTGTTCAGGGAAAAACGCTGAAGGAAGCTTGAGTTCCTTAAACCCTATCCCCGAGTGCCCGGCGGCTCTGCAGAGCTGAGGTTAGCTAAAACCGTGTTGCAATCCCTCCCGGCTGGCCGGGCAGCCCAGCCCGGGTTCTCAGCTGTGACTTGCTATGTGCCCTCCGCGGCAGCCGTTCCCAGGCCCGTGGTTCAGTGCCCACCTGGGTGAACCACCGGCAATCAGCCTGCTGGCACCTCGCCTTTCGCTCAGCGCGGTGTGAAGCTGGTATTCTCTTGCTGGCATTGACGGGTCACCTGCGACACATGGTTAGATGCAGGCATTGCCTCAAAGGCAAACACAGGCCCACAGGAAACATCGATTTGCAGAACACAAGTGCTCCAGGGGGCCAGGAGCTGGCTGGGGTGTCACCTGCCTCAAGGAAACAGATGGGACATGCTGGCAGCTCACGGTCAGGGACTCGGGAGAGACGGGAACGCCTGGCCCTCTGTGGGTGTGGACCAGCATGGGCAGCCCCAGAGGCCCAGAAAGCCGTGCTCCCCAGCTCATACTTCCCAAGTGAAACTCAAGGCCGGGGCAGCACACACCCCCTCCCCCCGGGCCTGTCCTTTCTGCTGTTCCTGCCAAAACCCCAACCCCAGTGGGTGGGCACGCCTGGATGAGTCAGAGAAACATCAATCGGCTGCCTCCTGCACGCCCCCCACTGGGGATTGAGCCCACAACCCGGGCATGTGCCCCGACCAGGAATCAAACCTGTGACCTCCGGGTTCATAGGTCAGTGCTCAACCACTGAGCCACACTGGCCGGGCTTTTGAGCTTATGACATAAGAATATGGTGTTCTGAAACTATCTCTAGGGTTTCTGTTGTTCTGTTTGGCTTTCGTAACCCAATGTTAATTCGTCCGGGCTTTCCCTATGTGCCAGGTGCAGAGTCCTGTGGAGTGAGTCACAAGCAGCTGGTGAACGTGGTAAATGCAGACTCCGGGGCCTGCCTCCCAGGATTCTGAGGCAGTGGGTCCGGAGCGGGGCCTGGGCGTCTGCATTTTAACAAGGTCTTCAGGTCTCTGATAAAGGTGTTGCTGGACCTCACGCTGAGAAACCTCGAACGTATGAGTCAGATGTGCTTCCACCCACGGGACACGGCAAAGGGAGGGAGGGAGACGAGACCCCCACTGTAAGTCACAAGGCAGAAGGTGCCCAGGCCGCAGGACAGCAGGAAACAAGGTGACCTCCTGACCCCGAAGGCTCCACACCTTCGCTGTGTTGTATTCTGACCGATCTGGAATTCTTTATTCATAGTGTTACTCCTACTCTAGTGGAAGCACCGTTTCAATGAGGCAAGATCTTCGTTTTGGGGAGGGGTGGGAACGTGCCTCGGATACTGGAAATCAGATGCCGGGAGGGAGAACTGGGGAGCCTTGGGAAGTGTAACGATGAGGTACAGCCTCCAAGGCCCGCCCTCCACTCCTCCGGAATCAAGAAAGAGGCCCCGAGGGAGGGGCGGGTGAAGGAAGTCAGGATGACAGGCTGTGCGGCTAAGGCAGGGCCAAGTGCGCCTCGGACCCCCACCCGCCGCCTCTCAGGTGCTGGGCATGCGTTCACCCTCACGAAAGGGAATCTGCCCAAGGGTTAGAGGAACCTGGACGCCCTCTGAGGGGACCAGCACCACCGAGGCGGGGCTTTCCTCAAGGAACTCACACCTGCCCTGTGGTCTGGCTCAGGACTTCATCAGCCTCCACCAAGGAGTCCTGCCCTTCACGCCCAGCTCTGTCACGGGGACATGCTTGGGGGGGGTGGGGGGGGGGGGATATGGGAGAGGCAGCTCATCACTCATAAGCTCAGATCCTGAACACAGGCCTGCAGGGCTGGGCCTGGGCCTGCTTCCTCACCCGCACCCAGGGCTGCTGGGAGGGTTAGTGGGGTCATGAATGTGAAAGGTGTCGGATGAACGCTGACAGGTGGTAACTATGGTTGGTCTGGGGGAACTTCATCTGTGCTCATGTATGCCTCCTTTTGGTTTACCCTTCACACAAAGGGTTGCCCAGCCTTGCTCCTGAGGCTCCCTTGCAAGCACTGTGGACAGGGAGAGCGCATCCTTTGCTCACTCCACTCCCTCTGGCCCAAGGGGAAGGAACATTTGGGGCCTGGGGAGTTCTGGTTTTTGTGCCCTCAGTCCTCCTGGAGGTTCTTTCCTGGCCTCAGGTGGTTTCCTCAGCTGACGAAGCCTCAGCCGAAAACTCTGGGGGACGCTCTGCGCATCTCCAGAGCTCTGTCTGAGCAGCTCTCTGCTTTCCGAATGCTGGCTGCGGGGGCCGGGCACTCCAGGCAGCAGGGAAGGGCTGTGGCCCAATGCACCACTGCATACAGTTGTTAAAGGTGAGACGGCACATCCAGTTTCTATTAGTTCATCACTACCAGAGGGGAACTGAGTACTGTAGTTTAGTTTATTTTATTTTTTAATATATTTTTATTGATTTCAGAGAGGAAGGGAGAGGCAGAGAGAGATGGAAACATCAACGATGAGAAAGAATCATTGATCGGCTGCCTCCTGCATGCCCCGTACTGGGAATCAAGCCTGCAACCCAGGCATGTGCCCTGACCAGGAATCGAACCATGACCTCCTGGTTCATAGGTTGATGCTCAACCACTGAGCCACACCAGCTAGGCCTAAGTACTGTAGTTTAAAAGAAGAGGTGGGTGCAAATTTATCTTTACAGCAACTGGGATGCATATGAAAATATCATCTTTTCTCAGCGAGGAAGTCAACCGGGACTGCTAATTGCACTGGGCTTCCTTGCCTTGTTCATAATTGTAGGAAATGCTGAGGTGCAGTGAGAGGTTAGTAAAAGCAGAGATGTCATTTTCCCCCCATACTCATTCACAAACCTGAATTTTACCCACAGTCCCCTGGGGAGCCCACGGTGCCCTGGACAAGAGGTCTTGTGCTAAGAGCGAACAGTAACTTCCCTTCTGAGTGTCAGGGGCCTTTGGGTGGCCCTCTCTGGCCCTCGCTAAGTGGCTTGCAGCATATTCCTCACACAGTCCCACGTTTTGTACAAAAGAGAAACCTCAGCTTCTTTCTTCGTGGGCAAACCCATCCCCACTCCTTTCAACATCGCGTCGGTGTTTCCTCATCCTCAGCCTGGTTTTTACTGCTCTCGGGACCAGTCGGAGCTGTGGTGACAGGAACCAGCCTGGCAGCTCAGCCTGGGACCCCACGCAGAGCCCGGTGGCCGTGCTCCCCTCACTCCGAGGACAGCCCTCCCGTCCGTGCCCAGCGGCGTCCGGCTTCTTCACAGCATTGCACTTCTGGCTTATGTTCTGTTTATGACCAAGGACGGTCCTTGGGTTGCTGCCTTTCATAATTACAGCTTGCTTTTTCCTTTTGTTTTTGTTTGCAAACCAATTTTGTATTTGTTCATAAAAAATATTCCCACTCAATGTTTCTTTCTGTGGCCATAAATGTTTATGACCTTGTTTTAAGTTTGGGTCATTCTGCCACCCACCGAATGACTACCAGGCCATCTGTAGGGGCTGAATTTCATCCTTTGTGGCAGGACCAACAGAGAAAAGAACTGGCTGGGGTTTTCACTCCATTATACTTAGAAAAAAAAAAAGTAGCTAATAAGAACCATTGATTACTGTTAGTAATCACCGCATAGAAATGAAATATACAACTGGGAGATAAAGAAATAGAAATGGATCAAATTAAGTTCCTTATTGTTATCAGCCAATAATCTTATCCTTTCATTAACCTTTAACTTTTTTTTTATAGTAATTGCATCTTTTAATCCGGGATTTCTTGAGGCTTGATTAGAATTCTTCTTTCCCTCTAATCTGTGTGATTAAGACTCCAAGACTCTTCTTAGAAGATGGATGAGATTTGGTAACCAGGTGAAGTTGGGGCACTGGGAGCTCTTAGAGCTGCTCGCTCTTTAAATGACTAAGCTCTCCCTCCCTCTCAGCTTATTTGTTTGTATCGTTCATAGACCATCAAATTCACCTGTTTCAAGTGTTGACTCAATGACTGTTAGTAAATCCAGAGTTGTGCAACCATCACTACAATCCAGTTTTAGAACATTTCCTTCACCCCAAAGCGACCCCTTGTGCAAGTTACTCCCCATTCTCGCCTCCAGCCCTAGGCCACCACTAATCTACTCTCTGTCCCCACAGATGTGTCTTTTCTGGACATTTCATCTAAGTACACAATGTCCAACCTCGTCATAGCATGTATTAGTAAGTATGGAGTAGAATTCCCTTGTAGGGCCCACCCCTTTCGCTTATCCATTCACCAGTTGGACATAAGGATTGCCTCCACTTTTTTGCTATTATAAATCATGCTACTTAACATTCAGCCTGGCCAACATGACTCAGTGTTGACCTATGAACCAGGAGGTCATGGTTCAATTCCCAATCAGGGTACATGCCCGGGTTGCAGGCTCAATCCCCAGTGGGGGCAAGGGGGTGTGCAGGAGGCAGCCAATCAATGATTCTCTCTCATCATTGATGTTTCTATCTTTCTCTCCCACTCCCTTCCTCTCTGAAATCAATAAAAATATATTTTAATAAGAACATTCATACATAAGTTGAAATCAATAAAAATATATTTTAAAAAGAACATTCATACATAAGTCTTTGTATGAACATAGGTTTTCTCTCCTGTTGGGTAGATACCAAGGAGTGGAATTGCTGGGTTGTGTGGTGAATTGTTTAATTTTTTTTAAGCTAATCTTTTCCAAGTGGCTGCATGGATTTGCATTTCCGTCAGCAATGCATGAGAGTTCCTGCTCCCTTTCCGTTTTAATGGCCTTCTTTTCAGAATAGTTACCCCTCCACAAAGTTTGGTAAAAGCCAGAAGGCAGATTTCCAAAATGTAACGAATTTCCAATGCAGCTGGGTAATCCTCCATGGTTTACCCACATCTGCCAATCAGAAGGGTTCAGACTTTTCAACTTGTTTTGATTCCTGTTACCTGATTTACTGAAACACAACTTGTTTACTCAATAATTTTTCTGCATTTCTTTTCTTTGTGTTACTGTCCTCTCTCTACACAAGGCACTCATATGACCTTCTGTGGAGTTTACTTTTTTATGTATCTGTCTGCCCCAACTAGACAAGAATCCCTTCAGAAGGGAGATTTCTGTATCCAAAGAAACTACTACAAAACATGGCAGAAAGTGGGCCTTAACAAGTATTTGAAGAATCACATTTGGTTCACATACATACTGATTTGCATGCCAGCCTGCTTTCCTTCCAAGGGCCATATACTTCCCCAATGTCCTATTCCTTGACAATGTGTCCTGGAAATTAGGGTTTAGAGCAGCCGTGGGCAAACTACGGCCCGCGGGCCGGATCAGGCCCGTTTAAAATGAATAAAACTAAAAAAAAAAAAAGACCGTACCCTTTTATGTAATGATGTTTACTTTGAATTTATATTAGTTCACACAAACACTCCATCCATGCTTTTGTTCCGGCCCTCCGGTCCAGTTTAAGAACCCATTGTGGCCCTCGAGTCAAAAAGTTTGCCCACCCCTGGTTTAGAGAAACCTTGGGAAGTCCAAATCTTTGTGTTTATAGGAAAAATCTGAGGCCTGGAGCAGTGAAGTGACCTGCCCACGGCCATCTACAGGTGCTAGTCAGGAGTGCCGAGGGTTAACTCCAGTCCTGGAGGCAACCCTGTCAAATAGACAAGGTGAGCTGAAGTGTGGGGACAGTGGGAGTGCTGGGGAGGCGGGAATGGGGCTGGTCTGGGGCAGAATCCCGAGTGCTGTGCCTGAACTGCATTCCCTCGAAAGGAAGGTTTCTGAGTAGGATGTGGAATGACCCCATCGGCAATCCAGCAGGTTAATAAGGGAGGAGGAAGATTAGAGGTCAGGGACCAGCTGGAAGGCGGCCGAATAGTCTAAGTATGAAGGCAGGGAGCAGGGCCTGGACTTGGCGGGGTGTTTGCAGAGGGAACTGCAGAAGAGAAGCACTGGGCTATGCTAACTGGACAGTTGACTGCGGCCTGCAAGCCTGGGAAATGGTCTCAGTAACGGAAATAAGGGAGATGGGACAGAAGACCAGGTCTGTTGGTCACCAGTGTCCTCTAGGGGCCTGGGGCAAAGGGCCTGGTGGGTCACATCGCTTGCTCTGCATTCACTGTTCTGACCCACTATGGGCTCCACCACACATCAGCAAGGGACCTCAGGCAAATGACTAGGATGACTCCGAGCCTTAGTTTCTGCATCTGTAAAATGGGCTAACAACCCTACCTTCTAGGGAAGCGATTCTCAACCTGTGGGTCGCGACCCCTTTGGTGGTCGAATGACCCTTTCACAGGGGTCGCCTAAGACCATCCTGCATATTAGATATTTACATTACGATTCATAACAGTAGCAACATTACAGTTATGAAGTAGCAACGAAAATAATTTTATGGCTGGGTCACAACATGAGGAACTTTATTTAAAGGGCCAGAAGGTTGAGAACCACTGTTCTAGGGTATTCAAAAGGATTCACTGAGGTGACATTTAGGCACTTAGACCTGAGTCTGATGTGTAGCCAGCGATAAGTTCAGGGCAGCCTTGGTTCCCTTAGTCCTGTAATTTCTCTCTCCCCCCATAACACTCAGATGCAGCCCTCACCGAACGCAGCTGCTCCAAGCTGGACACCCCGTGGTCAAAGTTCTGTATCAGGCCAGAAATAAATGATCTCATCTTTCGGAGTTTGTGGTAATGTTTTAAACTTACCCAACTGGAAGTTTCTTAAAGGAACTAGCACATAAAAAATGCCATGTTCACACAATTGTCCAAGTCTTAAATCAGTCATATCTGAAAAGCTGGTTTAGCTCCAATGTGTAGTGTGGTTTTCAAATGTCACTCATGGGGCCTCGGGTAATCTCAGGCGAGGCTCTGGGGCTGCCCCGGGAGGAAGGGGCTGGAGTCCTACCTCGTCTTGACTAGAAAGACTGCCCTTTCAGTTGTCTTATATGATCGAGTTTCTCAGTAATAAGGTAAATATGATTTCATGTGAAGAAAAGGTTTCACTTCTTGGGAAAACTCCTGTAATAGAAATTGAACACATATGCCAGAATGACAATGACAATCTAATGTTTACATCTTCAAAGATGCAAAAAAAAAAATGTATCTAAAACTTTCAATTCTTAAGTTGGCTAGAAAAATGTGTGAAACATGGCTTCTGAAGTCTGGAAAGGAAGCAGCCCACCGGATGCGAGCACCATCCCTCTTCCCCAGTGGGATGGTGTCATTTCGCATTTTTCTGACTGAGACTGGCATCTACACTAATATCTTGCGTTCTCTTCGGAAGGAGTTGGGAAAAACGCAGCTTGAACCTCGGGCGAGCATTTCATGCCGGCCTCGATCTGCTTAGGAAATAAAGTATTTCACAAAAGAACCACATTCCATGGGAAGCATGTTTGTTCTGGCTTAAACATAATAGTTTCCTCAGGAAGTTGGATTCAGATAAAGCATCTTAAGAAATTCAAAATCACTCAGTTTGTAGCAACTGAATACCACCCTGCTTTCTGAATTCCATGAAAACGCTTTCAACATTGCTTCTGCCATTTTCAGACTAGGCTTTTCTGCGGAAATGTATGTTATTTCAGAGCCATCATTGCCTCTTTGAGGTCCAATCCAGTTATTCGCTGCATTTTAATGAAAATTTTTTTGCACACACGCACACACACGCACGCACACGCACACACACACACACACGTACATGCTTGTTTATTTACAAAAGGCTCAGTTTTCCAATGTGGACTTGGGATGTATTTTAAGATTCTACAGGAATTAATCAGGAGGAGAAGCATGAAGACTCTGAGACCTGACAACCTAACTCCCCATCCCAGCTCAGCCACTTACTAGCTCTGGGAATTCCCATGGGCTACTTCACTTCTCTGTGCCTCATTTTACTTATCTGGAAAATGGGAATAATAACCGTAGCACCTTCATCAGGCGATTACGGGAGTTATTGTATTTGTGTCTTGGAGTAGATCCTGGTACACAGTAAGCGCTCAATAAGCACTAGCCATTTTGCGCTATTCTTGGTTTCCTAGTGTAGTCAGGATGTGTTTGACTTCACTGACTATTCTGGTTGGTAAAACGTTGATATGGAGACTATTAATAGAGTAGCACTCTTCACACAATGAGAATATAATCAATGATACTCAGTTTAAAGACCCTGCTGGTCATAAGTCCACTGACTTTTGGGCTAAAGGGGCATCAGAGAATAAATAACTGGTTCAGCGCCTTTAGTTCATGGCCGAAGACCCCAAGGCTCGGGGGCTGGAGCCACAGCAGAGGACGGACAGGACGTGGTGGCTTCCCACGGTGACACTGTGTGGTGGCAGCAGTCACCACGGCACTGACGAGCCTGCTACGGAGCATCATGCTCTGCTTCGTCACCTCACGCTTTGCTTACTGTCCTGATGGGAAATGCTTGCAGCTGGGATGTTTTGATGTGTTTCCATTTCCAATATCTCTTGAAAGGCATCACTGAGTTCAAACTACAAAAAAGACAGCCTGAGGTAGGAGAGCTAGAAGGGCCTGGCACCTCCCAGCCTGCACCATCGGAACAGCTTACCCCTCCGGCGGTGCACAGACAGGACAAGCTGTAGATTATCAAAGTTTTATTCAAATTATAAAATGCTTAAAAATAAACAATATAATTTCCTTGACTTTTTATTGTAACATAGAAAAATGATTTCAATTGCATTTAAAATCTTCAAGTTTTACCCCAAACAAAGTGTGCGATGCAGCCAGTCGAAGCGCTGTGACCAGCGCGCTCTCTACAGATGGCTGGGGCAGGAGGTAGGCTGCGGGCGTGGCTGCGGGCAGGTGGCTTTTCCTACTCGGAGTGACGGTGTCTTTTCTTGTTGTGACTCTCAATCGCCCTTCTCAGTGCTTCGTCCTGGACCAGATCACACATCCTCACATCCGCGTGGCCACAGCCAATTTTAGGGCAACTGGGAGAGATTAGAAAATGAGGTCAGGCCACTGAATGCCTTCTGCACGAACTTCTCTCGCTCACACATACTTAAACGAGGGCATTTTACCCCAAAGAAGCACGTCTTAAAAATCAGGTGTGATGGGCACGCATTAGAGTATGAACGGATGCCCACCTGTGCCAGGCCCCGTCCCGTGCTGGGGGCACAGGCTACGCCCATCCAGTGCCCATTCCCCGGCTCTTGCTTTCCAATGGGGGACATAGGTGGTCACAAAGTCACCACCTAGAGGCAGACTGGAAGTTCAGTTTGCATTAAGTGCTACGAAGGCAAGGAAGCGGTCAGGGCAGGGAGAGGCTGTCCTGTGGGGGTCAGCCACGCCTCGCAGGTCTCGTCCAGAACAGGTGCCCGTGTGGGCCGGGCTGGAGCAGCAGCAGGTGTAGGGGCCCAGGAGGCGGCAGCTGGTGGCCTGGAGGAAGAGCGAGCTCAGCAGGAGGGAGGGCCCTTGGAGAGGAGGGCGGAGGCTGAGCAGGGCGGTTTTGTTTTTGAACATGAAGAGAAGCAGTGGAGGGTTTGAACAAGGAGGGCTGTGATTTGGGTGACATTAGAAAACAGGGCTCTGGCTGCTGAGTGGAGGACAAAGGCGGAGTGGATGCAGGGACACTGGGGACCCGCAGGGATCCAGGAGGGAGGGTGGCGTGGATGAGGGGGAGCAGAGAGGAGCCTCAGGACAGAGCTGCCAGTAGAACCCCTAGGACTGGCTGACGGAGCGGCGGGAACAGAGAAGAGCTTCATGAGCCGATAGGCAACTGGTTGGTGGTGCCTCATCTCCGAGGGGAACAACTGCAAACCAGGTTGGGGGGGATTGAGGAGTCCCAGGAGGTGTGTGTTCCCTCTGAACTGCCCTCCCCTGGAGAGAGACTGAGTGGGCCGATGGGGACTTCAGCTGTGGCCGAGGACATCAGCGCGTGACTCATCCTCGTGGGGGTGGGGAGCTCATGGCTCTGTGGACGGTCTCCTCTGAAGGCAGTGGCTGGATGAAGTCACCTAATGTCTTCTCAACAGGAGCCAGACTGTGTGGAGTGAAGTGCCCAGTGTTTGGAGTCAAGCTGACCTAGTCTGGATCCTGTCTGCGCCGCCCACTCACGCGACCCTCCTGAGCCTCTGCTGCCGGGAGTGAGGATGGGGCTGCAGGCAGCGCCCTGCTCAGACTCGCCGGCTCCCTTCACGACCTCCCATGACTCTCGTTTGCTCCTTGGTGGCCGTTGTTCTAGCACATTTTAAAGCTGATGGTCTCTGTACATCTTTATACATCAACACACATGCACACTTACATGCATGCAACGGCCCTTCTGTGTGGCTGGTCCTGGGCTAGGGCCTGGGCGTCCAAGTGTGAATGACAAATATAGGTTCCTGCCCACGCACAGCCCCGCCTAGTGACCCGAGACAGCTCGCCAAACAGCACAGGTGGAGTGAGATCAAAGATAACAAGTACGAAATGAGATAAAAATAACAAATACAAGACAAAAGACGTAACCCAGAGGGGGAGACGGCTGACCACGGAGCTCTGATTTGTCCAGCAGCGGGAAGCCCACAGCTCTCCCTGCAAGACACCCTCTTGGTCTCTGGGCCAAGGCGACTTTAGAGCAGAGACATCAGTCACTGAGGTGAACTCTGCGCTGTGAGCAGTCGGTTTTAAAAATGCTAAAAGGTGCCCTGGGTGGTCAGGTGAAGGTGCCCTGTGTGGTCAGGTGAAGGTGCCCGGGTGGTCAGGTGAAGGTGCCCTGTGTGGTCAGGTGAAGGTGCCCTGGGTGGTCAGGTGAAGGTGCCCTGGGTGGTCAGGTGAAGGTGCCCCTGTGTGGTCAGGTGAAGGTGCCCTGGGTGGTCAGGTGAAGGTGCCCTGTGTGGTCAGGTGAAGGTGCCCTGGTGGTCAGGTGAAGGTGCCCTGTGTGGTCAGGTGAAGGTGCCCTGTGTGGTTAGGTGAAGGTGCCCTGTGTGGTCAGGTGAAGGTGCCCTGGTGGTCAGGTGAAGGTGCCCTGGTGGTCAGGTGAAGGTGCCCTGGGTGGTCAGGTGAAGGTGCCCTGGGTGGTCAGGTGAAGGTGCCCTGTGTGGTCAGGTGAAGGTGCCCTGGGTGGTCAGGTGAAGGTGCCCTGGGTGGTCAGGTGAAGGTGTCCTGTGTGGTCAGGTGAAGGTGCCCTGGGTGGTCAGGTGAAGGTGCCCTGGGTGGTCAGGAGAAGGTTCACTGTGTGGTCAGGTGAAGGTGTCCTGTGTGGTCAGGTGAAGGTGCCCTGTGTGGTCAG
>NW_005871075.1:3355841-3358693 GCF_000147115.1 Myotis lucifugus
TTCAAATTCTGGAACATGGAAAAGTGACTCGAAGCAGGTGGCCGGGAGGACTGTGGGGCGACCCTCACTCAGTGTTTTCCCACCACGAGCATCCTCTCTGCCGCCAGCCGTGGTCTCGCCCCTCCGCAGAACAAAGGCTCTCACACCGCCGGCCAGACAGTGAATAAGCGGTGGACAGGGAAGTGGAGAGTGAGGTGGAGGACTTCCTGATGACATCAGCGGTTTCAGTCAGAGATGAGAGCATTTGGAGAATGTCTGCCGGGATTAGCCACACCGCTCAGCTGCAGAGCAGCAGGCACACTCGCCCGGAGGGGACGGAGCCAGCGGGGCCTGTGTCAGACAGAGAGGCCTCAGCTCATTGAAGGGATCGACTCCGGGACAGAAGCATCGACCGAAAGCCCTCTCAAGGGGAGCCCGACGGCCGATGACACAAACAGGCTCAGGAGTGAAAGAGACCCGGCGCTCGCCTCCTGGCTGGACACTCTGGGCCAGTGACTCAATTCCTGTGCCTCAGTTTCTCCCTCTAGAAAGATGACGGTAGAGCATAGGGTTTTGTGAAAAATAAGTAGATGACACTGACAAGGGTCAAGGAACTCACTCAGGTGCTACAATGTGCGGTTCCTGCTCTAGTCCACAGCTCTGCACCTAAGAATCGTGTGGAGAAGAGCCAGCCCACCCACAACGCTGGGGCCACATGGACATGGTGCCACGGGAGCCTGGGGGAGGCGCCTTTTGTTCAGTAAGAATGAGGGTTCAGGGAAGGCTTCCTGGAGGAGGGGTCCCCGCAGGAGCTGGGGGAGAACCTGGCTTCTCACCCCATCTCAAGTAAACAAAGCTTTAAGATACAAAGGTTAGGACAAGGCCATGATGACATGATTCTGAATCTGGGCACTCCTCCAGGGAAACAACTCTACATAAGCAATGGTGCTTTAATCCCCACAACATCCTGGTGAGCAAGTCGGGTGTGGCAGTGCCCAGTCTTAAGCTCTCCAGCTCTGGCGTCACTGCTGGGCAGGAGTCAGACCCACAGGCCTGGAAGGAGAGGCTGGGTCCTGACTCAGGTCACGGCCAGGGGAGAGCACTCCTGCGGCAGCGAGCCAGCGTGAGCGTCTGCTGAACAAAGGGTCTCAGGAGGCTGTGGGGAACCTTGGCCTCAGCATCAGCTCAAAAGGACAAGATTCTGAGTCTTAGGAGCTCCTGGATTTTGGTCCCAAGAATTCCAAGGTCCAACCCAGCTCTAGAAAGTTCTAGAAGGAAGGTCTGTCGCCCCCTCTGGAAATCTGAGTGGGATGGATTCCTATCAGACCTAAACACAGAGGGCAAATGCATCCCACATCCCGAGTCTGAAACAATGTGAGGTAACACCAACGGGCTCCCTGTCCAGAACCAGACTGCTACTTGCTTAGGCTCTGTTGTCCAGGAAGAGCTTCCTCCTGGCTGCTCGCTTCTCCACTGTCGAGAAGGTTGTGGTCCAGAGCTAGGTTGCAACTCCCCACCATTTCCTTAATCCCGAATTCTGGGAGATGGTATTTGCACCTTACACATGGAGAAATGGAGGCTCGGAGAGGTTGGCACAGGGACCACACGCGCAAAGCTGGAGTTCTGCTGATCAACACCACAGTTCTGGTCAACTTAAGTTTACCCTACATGCTCTTAGATGTGGCTTTGTTACTATAGTGCAGGTTCTTAAACAAAAAAGGAAAGAAATGATGGTGGAAAACTGGAAATGTCTTATTAATATAAAAATCGTTGCAGGGGTGGGGATAGGGTGGAGGGGGTCAGTAGGGAAAAGGGGGGACATCTGTAATACTTTCAACATTAAATTAATAAAATCGTAAGACAGTTTTGTTAGTCAGATAAATAGGCTATTATGAGAGATATTCCAGGAAATCATTCTAACAACTGTATTTAGTTAGGGCCGACGTCTCACCAGTCTTACTCTGACTCAAACCAAGGGAGAGGTCCTGCCAGAGACCAGGGCAGGGACAGTAACATTTAGTCAGCACCCAGCAACACAGTGTACCTGGAACTCCAGCCTCGCAAACACAATCAGACATCAAGGAGGAAGAACAGAGACTTCTCAAATGCCATGTGTCACAGACATTTAAACAAAGGGACCCGGAGCTGCTCATCATGCCGGCGTGCGTCAGGGAAGTGACACGACTCCATGCTTCATCAGGAGCCTCTGAGGTGAACTGTGCAGAGGCCCTGAATTCCATCTCCTGCCAAGTGCCCCTTGTCTGCAGGCCCCGCCCACTCCCCCACGCTCTTTTCTCCCCGTGTCTCCTGATGATGTCTTAGACGGCTCCACGGGTCCTCCTCTGACCGCCCTTTCATCGCTGAGGGTCCACCACAGGCCCAGGGCCAGGTGCTGAGGGCAGCGGGGCGAGAGAGAGGCCTAGCCAGGTCCTGTCCCTGCTGGCTCTCAGGTGGTGGTCACGTCCAGTGCAGAGCTGCGTCTGGGCTGGCAGGTAAGTGGGGTTGACTCCTCTGTGCTGACAATCTCACAATCAACGTCTCCAGCTCAGAGCTCTCTCCCAAGTTCGAAAAAATCCACATTTCGAGCCTCTAAGATACTTCCAAATGGCTGTATCGCTGCGACCTCAAACTCCACGTGACTTAGATGTGTTCCGCTTCTAGGCCCTCTCGGTTGTCTAACATGTCCGTCCTTCTAGACACCGTTTATAAATTCCAGTCTTCCTTCACTTCTCTTCAACGTTCAGTTACCAAATCTGACAGTTTTCCTCTGAAATCACTCTCATCTTCATTCCCCTTTCAGGTCCTATCTCGCCTCAATCCAAGCTCTCATTATTTATAACTCAATATACTGCAAAAACATCCTAATGCCTTTA
>NW_005871075.1:3358793-3407978 GCF_000147115.1 Myotis lucifugus
ACTTCCGAGAGGAAGGGAGATAGAAACATCAGTGATGAGAGAGAATCATTGACTGGCTGCTTCCTGCACGCCCCACACTGGGGATCGAGCCCGCAACCCAGGCATGTGCCCTGACTGGGAATCGAACTGCGACCTCCTGGTTCATGGGTGGTGCTTAACCACTGGGGCGCACTGGCCAGGCTCCTCATGCCTTTTTAATCCATCCTGTGACTGCTGTTGGAGTAACTTCTTAAACTCCAGGGTGGCCTACCTTACTCCCTCCAAATAATGTCCTCTCATGTCTATAGAATAATAGTGGCAAAAAAATGACGACCATGATGATGATGGGATGACGTGTGCTGAGTCTTACCATGTGCCAGGCACTTTAAACGCTTTATATATATCTTATTCAAATTTAAGACATACTAATCAGGCAATTACAACTATTAGCATCAATTTATAGATGAGAAAACTAACAAAATCATGACCTTTAACACCCTCTATACTGAGCCTTTACACCACTCCTCTATTGCTCTTATCCATTATCCTTCTATTCTCCCTCCAACACACACTCCCTGAAACAGTCCCTACTATCCACCAAGCGATCAGGCTCTGAGTGGGGTGAGCCCCTCACTCAGAATGGTTTTTCTTTGCCGTTCCGAAATCTTTCTCATTTTTCAAGGCCCAGGAAAAACGTTACCCTCTCTGTCAATCTCGCAGACTTCTTCCACTTGGACGTAATTGTTATTATTAAACTATGAGAATCCAAAGAGTTTGCAGAATCTGAACCCAAGTTATAGAAATATGAGAAATTTATTTTTTCCTAAATGGCAAGTATCACACAAGAGCTTCCAAATATGCACAATTCAAAAAAGGCCAAGGGCATGAGAAAGCCAAAGTGTGCAATTAAGAAGATCCACTTAAATGTGAAGCCGGTTCTAGACGTACTGCCCCGGCCACCTCCCCCCCCCACCCCGTCCTCCCCCTGGGACTGTGAGAACGTGCTTTGTACCAGTGGCTGCCCTTTGCAAATCTGACTCCTGGAGAATATTCCAAACTAAGAAAGAAGAGCTGGAAACAGAACTCTGGGAACACCTCTTCTTAGCAATTATGTTAAAAAATGGACACTTTGCTTTGCAGAGAATGAAGAGAGGAAAGAGTCCATAGAAAAGAAAGGCGAGAAGTTCAGAAACAAAGACAAGGATATTCGCAGGGTGAAACGGGAGGTTTCACTAGGGAAATACAACAGCACAACTGTAAGGTGAAAGCTCAAAGCAGATAAGAATGCACTCAACTGTCTCCATTTTGCAACCAGTAGGCCGGCCTCCTAGAATAAATAGGGTCAATCACTTGACTGAATGACCATCGAGATAGCTGCAGTCTCCAACGCCCTCTCTCTAAGCCCACACCCGTGAGGGGTGGTGGGGATTCCAATTCCAGATCTGGACTCGCACATTTCTGGGCCCTGAGAAGCGAGCCCACATCCAAGGACTGTTATCACAAGTCCACCGAGAGCTGGCCACACCTGCCATTCCATTCCTGGTGACAATGCCAAGTCTGTGATAAGAGTGCAACACCTCCCCAAGTCAGCCTCCAGGAGCCCAGCTGTGTCCTCAGTGGTCATGGGTGGCAAGGGGGTGGGGTGCGTTTGAGAAGGAGGTAGAAATATCCATATGAAAGATCCTTCAAACATTCCAATTTAAAAGTAATAATAATTTCTCATTGACCACCTATCCACACATTTACTTAAACCTTTGGGGAAGTTACTGAAGTAATTAAAGATATGAAAGACTGTTCGTCTTTCTCTTAGTATCACAGTTCTTTCATTTGTTTTCAGGCTATAGCACAAATTCACCAAACTCCTGTTACCTAATGATGACAATCCAATCCAACTCCTTTGTCTCCGACTTTAGAAACGTGTGGCTGGCGTTCCCTGGCTCTTCCCGAGGAGGTTACTACCCTTTTCCTCCTGGATTGTTTTCCCAGAAAGCCAGCCCCCGTGTTTACGCCATCTGGGAGGCGGCTTACTTGAGGGGGCCGGTAAAACACCTTTTCCCGTGGCGTGAACTCAGCGCCTCTGCCAGCCCAGCCCTAGGAAGGCTCCACTTCCCTTCCGGGACCAACTCACCAGGCCTTTTTCTTCCGTCGGTGCTTGGACTCGATCATTCGAACAATGGCTTCCTCTTCGTAGGTGTGGCCGCACACTTTATTTTTCACTGGCTTCTTCATTTCCAACTGCAATCAAGGAGACATTAGGCTTTCAGGAATGCTAATGACCAACTTCCAGTAACTTCTCCAAGTCACTGATTACTTGGCACTGTTTTTTCCTAGTTGGGCTTTCTATGTTTAACCTCCCAATCTCAAGGCTTAATTACGACCGAGGGCCACAGAAGAAACAGCAGGGAGACTAGTGGTAACAATGTCACTGGCCTGTGGGCCAGTAATTTACTCCCAAATGGTATGACTGATTGAAAAGTCTTTCCAGCCCACGGACCTCCCGTGTACCATGTATATACTCTCTGATCCCCATCACTCCTCTTTCCTCCCTTCTTAACCGTGGACATGAAACCTAGTCAGCAAGCAAACAGGAGCCCCTGGCCTCTGTGAAGAGAACTGCTCTGGTTTCAGGGGAGGAAGGAGGACACAGTACCTGCGTGATGGGGCAGATGAAGTTGGTCTGACTCTGGGTCACAATCATATCTTCGTCAACCCCCTCTGGTCCATCAGCCTCTCTGTCTGCTTGAAGACCGTCTACAAGAAAAAAGGGAAGTGGCTGAGCCTCCGGGTCCACCATGACAAGGGCAGGAAGGAGTGGAAGGAAGGGGGGCAATAGTCGCTCAGGGTCTACTTGGTGCCAGCCCCTGTGCGGGGCACTTGGATGCCTATTAACCCTTCTGCCCATTTTTGACGAGGAGACCGAGACAGAGCAGTAAACCACTTGTTCCAAGTTACAGAGGATCCTCTGTGGGGCGTGCTGTCCAGTAACCAGTAGTGCGGCTTTGGTGTCCCACGGACCTGGTTATCTCCACGCCCAGCTGCGAGTGAGGCCTTGGCCAGCCAGGCCTTTCTTAAAGCTCCACTTGACAGCTTTGTTACAAAAATGAAGAGATGGAGAAGGTGGTGCGCTTCGCACTGCCCCAGGCACGAGGACGCATTCACTAAACGCAATGACTGATAGGTGGTGCAGGGGTTCTTTAACTTTTTGGTCTTAGAACCCCTCTATTCTGTTAGATGTTACTGAGGGACAGGAAAGGGGACAGACAGGAGAGGAGGAGAGTCAGGAGCAGAGCGGAGCGTTCTCTCGGGTGGCTCTCCAAGCCGCCTCCTGTGGCGGCCACTGCCCATCTCCGCGTGTGTGTTTGACCGTCTGCGAAAGAGTGACCCCTGTCCACGCCTCGCAGGGCTTGTTCTGAACCAGTGGCTGGTTTCCGACTGTGGACTTCACCGGAAAGTCTGTTAGATGAGTTACAGAGCTCAGCCAGCGTGAACGACTGTGGGTTTGTTTTTTATTTTCTATTTTTAAATTTCAAAACGTAGAGGAAGCAAGAAAGCACAAGTCAAATGCACTGCCAACCACGAGGGAAGGCGGAGTGGGGAACTGGCACCGTAGGTGGCTACCAACATGAGTGATCACGGAAGGAGGTCTGACGGCGTAAGCCGAGGAAGAATGCCAGCGGTGAGTAAGAGCCCACAGACCAGCAGGCTAAAAGGAGAAAGGTTCTCCGAAGCTAAACTTCTCTCCAGATAGAACATTCCCTCACCCGAAACCTGTATTTATAGAAAGTGATATTGACGCTGGGATTCTACAATGTGCTAACAAAAGGTCACGTCTGGCAATAAATGTCAGTTACACGAGTTTAGCTGACCAGAAGACACAACTTTTTGATAAGCCCAGTATTAGAAAATTGGAGGGAAAAATATAGATCAAATCAGGCAGGGATTTAGTCAAGCGATGTCTGGCTCTGTCTTCTTGGCCTGGTTCATTTGAATACTAAAACCAGGGGCCACCCCTCACTCCCCCAAGTTGTTTGTTATTAAAGAGATCTCAAACTTTTTTCTGATTATAAAGAGAAAAACAAGAACACTGGCCCTGTTGTTTGCCACAACATATTAGAGGCATGCTGTTGGTCTGTGCCAGCTGCCGACTTCTGAGCAGTGGGGCAGAGCTCGGATGCACCCTCCCATCCAAGCCTGGGTCCCGGCCCTAGTGAGGTGCCGAGGTTGGAGGCCTGGGCAGGAGCTGGCATTTACAGAGGACCCATGAGAAATGCCAGTGGCTTTCCTGTGATTCATTTGATGTCCTAAAGTGAGCACTACAGGGGAGAAGCCAGGGGAATGCTTGAAGCAGTGTGAACAGTTCAGGATTCCAAAATGCCATGAACATTCCCCAGTGATGTGAACTGGGGGAGGGCGGTGAAGGCGTTTATTGGATCCCAAGATGTAGGCTCACGGTTAGTCAGTTATGACTGTTACTGAGGAGCTAAGAAGGGCTGCCCTCAGCCTTTCTCACTCAGTCATCATCTTCCTCATGGCTCAAACCAAAGCCTTTGCAATTATTCTTGATTATTCCTTTTCCTTCATTCCTCTCATCCAAAACATCAGCGAGTTCTGTGGACAGTTTCTGAGCTACATTCCGTAATCCGGATCTAGATTCTTGATTTCCACTCCATCTTAGAACAAACTACTGCGGCCTGCTGCCCGGGGCCTTCTGGCGAGACTCCGTGCACACTCTTCACAGTGGCCCACGCAGCCCACCTCTCTGACCATCTCCCTCTCACTCACCAGCCCAAGCAATGTAACCTCTTGGAGAGGCTTCTCTGGCGCCCCAGCCTAAGAAGCCACCTAGGCATTCCCCGTGACATCCCTTTGTGACACTACCCATAGCACTTATCTGTGAGCTGTTTTTATTTTTTAAATAACTTTTTATTGATTCCAGAAAGGGAGAGGAAGAGAGAGATAGAAACATCAATAATAACAGAGAATCATTGATCGGCTGCCTCCTGCATGCCCCACACTGGGGGTTGAGCCCATAACCCGGGCATGTGCTCTGACCGGGAATCGAACCGTGACCTCCTGGTTCATAGGTCCATGCTCAATCACTGAGCCATGCCGTCCGGGCTGTGAGTTATGTTTTTGTGTGTCTCCTTCCTTTTTCCCCTCCCCTCCCTTGGTTTCCCTCTGGGGTCTTTGTTGTCTTGTTCACGGGTGTTTCCTGGAGTCTAAAATATCCTTGGCATATAGTAATAGGTGTTCCGTAAACATCTGATTTAGTGAAGGGCTTTATCTAACAAGGCAGGAGTGGGCATATTTTTCATAAGGATATACTTAACATAGTTGACAGATGTGGCAACCACAAACACACACCCTCACACAACAATG
Organism: Myotis lucifugus; assembly: GCF_000147115.1. Classification (NCBI taxonomy): domain Eukaryota; kingdom Metazoa; phylum Chordata; class Mammalia; order Chiroptera; family Vespertilionidae; genus Myotis; species Myotis lucifugus. The sequence continues at coordinate 3,364,152 of NW_005871075.1, forward strand.
ATTTTATAGGTTTTAGGCAAATGACAGAGGATTTCACCCCAGCTTGGGGTGCAGCCTTGGACCCTGAATTACATGTCAAAGGCAGGAAGTAAATATAAGGTTTACAATTACAGTAGGCCATGTGGTAATTACAAAGGAGACTCTAGACATGGTCTTGTGGTCAGAAAATACACTTGGTCCTGGCCACACACAGCCTAGTATTAGTCACTTGTCTGTCTTCGGGCCTCCCGACTTTGGCCACCGTCAGACAGCTTCATGTCAGCTAGGAACACAAGCTGATGGTTGTGTGCTTTTTCAATGAAGCCTGGACGTTTCTCTAAAAGCACCTTCCTCTTAGGGTTAGTAGCACATAAAGAAAATACTTTACAAATATTGTTGCCTGCTTGAGATGCTTCCTGGGCTGTCCAGACTCTTGGGCTGGCACTATTCTAGGGCAGCCTGTTTGGAGAGGCTGAGCTGTACACGGAAGGTTTGGGGGCCTCCCTAATGTGCAAAAGAACGTGGATTCCAAGTTTGAAACTCTCTCGTTATAGTGTCTGCACATGTGTCTGCGCCAGTTGCTGACTTGTTTCTCCTCCCCAGTAACCTACAGCTGGGCCTCCAATGGGCCCACCTGTCAACCTGGACATATCTCAGACTCCAAGTGGGAAAAGAAGTACAGGGGTGTGTGTGTGTGTGTGTGTGTGTGTGTGTGTGTGTGGCTTTGAGGTCTCTCTATGGCACTGCTGGGTGTCCAGCTTTGCATCATGGTTTCTTCCTGAGACTGGTGGCCCGGCCTGTCCTGAATGCTAGCTGTTTGGTGGGCCAAGTTGCCATTGAGGGAACTGAATCCTATTTCCAATACTCTCTGGCACCCAGGCCTCTGCTGTGTGTGAATGGCTTCTGCAGAATTAAGATGCAGGTCATGTACAGAGAGGGCCTACAGAACTAAATTTCCTAGATGATACAGCCTTCATAGGACGGCATCATTCCAGAAATCAAGTTTCAACAAAGATGTTCAAGAACAGACTGAGTTATTACAATTCAATCAGAACAACGGCTAGAAGATAGGGTCCAATAAATGTTACTTATCATATATATTCTATTAGAATCAATGTTATATACTGATAAAATTGTTATTGCTATTACTATTATTTTTACCACTATGTGCCCGAAGCACCATGCCTGGTATTGGCAAACAACAGTCCTGCCCTCAGGGAGCTCAGCCACGTAGGACGGAGGGGCAGGCTGTGTTAGAGCCCATGTTCCAGATTGCTGTGATCCTCACTGCTGCACGGTCCTTCCCTCTTCTTATCACACCTCACCCGAGAGCCTGGCTTAGTCATGTCATGCACACCGTCTTGTGAGGGCTCTGCATACACAAGATACTAGGGAAAGACTCTCCCAGAAAAGGACAGTGCTGGCCTCTTTGAAGAGCTGATATCTGAACTGCATCATAAAGAAGGGCCTTTCAACCTACATTTCCTGATGCAGCTCTGCTACCCCCTGAAATGTGAGCATTTCAGTCTTAGCCACCTGAGGTCAACATTCTGATGAATGTCCCTCCTCTTCTCTTGGTTATAAGCTATTCTCATCTCAGATTGTATGTATGTGGAGACGATATCTCTACCCAATCCCTAAAGCCAGTCTCCCTTTTTAGAAATCTCACAGCAACTACTGCCTATACCATATTCTTTTAGCTTTTACTTCCTCATTATCCAACTGTTGCATGTGGATGGAGCTTCCTTTCCAGGTAGACCAAAAGCTCTTTGAGGACAAGCACTGAGTGTGTAGCGGTCAAACCAACTCAACTCAAGTTGCATTGTTGAACATCTGCTCTGTGCCAAACACTACGCAAGTGCCAGGCGTGGATACAAAGAGGACTAAGATTGGGTCTGGCAGAGGAGACACATAGAAACATTTATATTCAGTGCAATGAGTGAAATAATACATGTGCTGTGTACAAAGTATGAAAGTAACCCAGAGGATCTCTGTGGGTGGGGTGAGGAATCCAGGTGAACCTCCTGCAGAAAGTGATGACTAAGCCAGGCTCTCCAGGGGGGTGTGATAAGAAGAGGGAAGGGCTTTCAGGCAGTTGTACAGTATTCAGGAACCTGGGCTCTAGAAACTGCCTGCCTGGGTTGGAATCCCGGCTCCATCACTTTTTCAGCTTGGGTAAGTTACATTATCTTTCTTTGTCTCAATCTTCTCAGATGTAAAATGGAGCTAATAATCGTACCTACTTCATAGAGTTGTATAAGAATTAAATGAGTGAAAGGTCTTAAAATAGTGCAAGCGATAAAAAAAAATGGTATAATTTTTAACGTTATTACTCAGAATACCCACAGACCTAGCTAGCATGTAGTGGGCACATGCAATATGTACGCTCAATTCAATAAAAATGATACGCCATGGGATCACCCAGAGAAAAGACAAGATGGTCCCACCCAGGATTCTAAATGGGATGAGCTCTTTCATGCCCCAGGCGCAGTGAGGCCCAAGCTAGCTCAGTTGTGTTTAGCTGACACAGCGCTATGAACATTTTCAATTTCTGGCCGCTTTCACTTCCATGGCTCTTTCGACACACTCTACTAAAGATCCTGAAAGCACACTGAATGAAGAATTTCAAAATATTTCCTCCAAATGAGCTGACAATCATAATAAGATGTACCCGTTCACATTATCATGCACTCACTAATTTACCTACTGTTGTTTTAGGCATGTGCTTCATCCTCAACTGACATCATGTAATAATTTGCTTCCACTTACTTAAATACTGTCATATCTGTCATATGCCAAAATATGCAGGTTTTAAAATAAGTAAAACCCAGTGCATTCTACTAGTGGGACAATAACCAATCAGTTTTTTATAGTCATACAATATCCATCTCAAGCCAACAAATACTGAAAATATCCCCAAATTCAGTGCATGCGTTTAAGACTTCTTGTAAGAGAAGACTTAATGACCATCTCTAGATTACCAAGCAAAAGCAGGAAATCTAATGCACACATTCTGTTTCTTTATTCTGCAATTAACTAGAAAACCACATGATAGGAAAGCTGCAGAGCCCGCACAGAGAAGGTCCACAACTCGCAATTATTTAGATCCCCAGTAGAGTATGAAGCAAGCAAAGATCGGAAGATGAGAAACGCCAATTGAGCTAATCGTACGTTTTATTTTTGAGGGTTGTAGATGCCACCCGTCCAGGTAGCTAAGACATGCAATCTCTATCTTTAAACTGTCTTCACTCTGTCTCCTCCTCTTCATTCTCTCTGCTGCCCTCACCCAAGTCCCCAGAACTGCCTATTTAGAATATTGCAAAAGGTTCTTTACTCATCTCTCTGTCTGAGTCTCTCCCCAATCTATTCTCTCTATTACAACTAGCCATCTTTCTAAAACCACGGCCTCCTAAGCATGACAACAAGACTTCAGTAGGTGGCTCAGAGCATCTTCATCTCCTACTGCTCCCCACCTCACCCCATCTCCCATGTCCACCTGAACTAATTACAGTTTGCACACACTGGCCACGCTCCTGTGCACTCTGCTGGCCTTGCACCTAGCAATCTCTGACCACCCTTCCAGACTCAGAATTTCCTCTATGAAATCCCAAAGCAGAGGTGAGTCCTCCTTCGCCTCCAGCCTATCTTTTGCATGTGCTCTAATCATATGTTTAATTCTCCATTTTCCCTGTCACACTGTGAATTCCTTAAGGGAAGGAACTCCATCTTACTTACCTTCAGATTCTCAGTGAGCCAGGCAAGGTGCAAGAACTTAGTAAATGTTCACTGAGTGATGGTTGCGGAAACAAGAGAATGCTTTGAATAGTGCTATCTATAAGGCGACTGTAATAATATGATGAAGACAGAGAGGGCTGTTTTGAAGGCAAGTCTTTAGAATAAGCAGCTTGGCCCTTGATCTAATTACTAATTTTATAGAAAGGGAGTCATAACACACTGCGGAGGTCATTCTGCTCTATATTCTCTGCTCCACTTCTGTGCGAAAGCAAATCACCAAACGGCAAGATGATAGAGGTCATATTCCAAGAAACAAACTATACCACTATGTCTTTAGATCATTTCTAATTCTATTTCTTTGTCCCAAACCACCCATGTTCATAGGAAAGTACAATAATAATCAGTTATCAGCCCAGCCGGCGTGGCTCAGTGGTTAAGCATTGACCTATGAACCAGGAGATCACGGTTTGATTCCAGGTCAGGGCACATGCCTGGGTTGTGGGCTCGATACCCAGTGTGGGGTGTGCAGGAGGCAGCCAATTGATGATTCTCTCTCATCATTGATGTTTCTATCTCTCTCTGCCTCTCCCTTCCTCTCTAAAATCAATTAAAAAATATTTTTAAAAAATCAGTTATAAAAAATGTGTGAATGATTTCAAGTTTACTGAGTTTACCCAGGAGGGCAGAGAGTACACGCAGTGATATTCAAGAACAGCAGTTTTTATAACAGGAACACTGGGGAGACCCAGGTATCTGATAGACTGAGGACTTAAGGGAACTGTGGCATCACCACTCACAACAACTGATAGTTATTGAAAATAATCTGTAACACTGGAGATGCTTATGTCATAACATGAGATGAAAAAATGAAATTTGAAACTATATGATTAATTCATCTTAACAATAGTATGTAGAAAAAAGGCTGGAAGAAAATCTGATGGAATACTGCAGTCCATGATGCCCAGGAGACATCATTAATGTAGGTGTGAACTGGAGATGGAGAAATTAAGAAAAATTTCTAAGGTTTCTGAAAAGTAATTATTTAGCCTGGCAGGCATGGCTCAGTGGTTGAGCGTCCACCTATGAACCAGGAGGTCACGGTTCGATTCCCAGTCAGGGCATGTGCCTGGGTTGCAGGCTCGATCCCAGTGCGGGACGAGATTGGATCCCAGGAGGCAGCCAATCAATGATTCTCACTCATCATTGATGCTTCCCTCTCCCTCTCCCTTCCTCTCTGAAATCAATAAAAATGTATACATAAAAAAGAAAAGTAATTATTTAGCTTGCACATTTTACATCTAGTACTCTTCAGGAGACCAAGTAACACTTATGAGGTCAGCGGAGCCGACGGCAATGAGGACGGACGGACTTGTTTATTCACTTTGTCAAATTGAAACACATTATGAAATCAAGCCCAGAGACCATTTACTAAAAAAGGAACTTTAAAAATGATAATTGCTCAACTTGAAAACTGCAACGTTTCAATTTTGAGTCAAGAACAGGGGCTAATGACACTATTTCCATCCCTGACATTTTCTAGCTGTATCATCCGAATGACAGATAAAAATATTTCAAACTTATCTGCTCCACAACAAGGCAATACATCACAATTTATGTAATATCCTCTCTTCCATCTCCTCTGATGTCTGAGCTCCAGACACAACAATAGTGAAATACCTGGAGACAATGCGATACTTTAATAACAGAATAAAACTAGCCCTAATATCATACTTGGTTTTGTAAGGCTTCTCAAAATGAATGATCAATTTAATTCTAAATGATAAATTTTCATCCTCAAAGGATGAAGAGCACCTGCAGGCATCCACTTTGGGATGAGGAGCGGTGAAGGGGAAGCACTTGTCCTGAGACTGTCATGCCCGACACAGTCCCTTCCTCAGACCTCAGGTTTCGTCAGTAGGTCACTCCCCAGGACTACGCAGCACGGCCGTTACAAAAGCCACAGAACCCACGTATCCATTACACAGGCTTATTTCCCTGCCTGTAACAGAGTGTCAAGATTTACTTTGGGCCCACTTAACAATTCTTCTTTATGGTGGCACATGGTAGTTGTGTTAAAAAAAAAAGGAGAACAGGTCCCAAAGTGCCATCAATATGGAAGAAATTTAAAACGGTCAAAGCGTGAGGGCCCAAATCTAGTGAGGCTCAATGATCCTGTTAGGAACCATCAGCCACCCCCCCCCCCAAAAAAAAAACGCAGCTCAGCCCCAGCCTGTGACAGGCCCAGGGTCCATCTGGGTGGGCTGCTCCAAGAGGCAGGAGGCCACATACGCTGTGCCGGCCCTGACCTCTGTTTTCAGGGTCTTGCCTGAAGTTAGCATAACAGAAAATATAACCCAAAACCCCTGCCTACTGGAAGAAGTAAAATGAGAGAGAAAGAGAGTGAGAGAGGGAGAGAAGGAGGGAGAGAGGGAGGGAGGGAGGGGGAGGGAGGGAGGGAAGAGGGAGGGGGAGAGAAGGAGGAGTAGGAGGAGGAGGAGGAGGAGAGCGGGAGAGAAAGAAGCAAGAAGCAAGAGGATGTGGAAGTCTCCAGTCCCACAAGGAAAGGCACAGCCCTGGCCTCTACCCCTCCTTCCTCTCCCACCTCCCTCCTTCTCCACCTTCCACCCTCTTTAAAACTCCCCACATGCAAAGAAGACACATGACTTCAAAACCGGGATCAGCTTAGGCCACAGCTCTTGTGGATGTGTACACTAGATCTGAGTCATTTGCTCACTGTGTAAACATGAAGAAATCACACTTCTAAAACTTCCTCCTTCAGACGTTACAGCCCTTGACAATGTGCTTAGCATGAAACATCTACTCTTTTCCTTATCCACACCCAAGTCATCAAGAGGGACGATTTCCTTTCTCACCGAAAGCTCAGATTCCAGGACAGGTGACAGTAAGAGGCAGCAGGACAGGGAGGCGGGGGCGGGAGGCACTGGCTGTGGGTGTCAAGCCTCTGTCCAGGCAGAGAACCGAGGCCCCGGAGAGGGATTTACCAAGGCCACCGCCCTCCTCTGGAACCTCCCCACCCAGGCACTCAACACATCCTCAGTAATTCTGTTTATGCCGCGGTGCCCCTCACTAATCTGTAAGCAACACAAGGAGAGGGACCCCTTCTGTTCATCTCTGTGTCCCGAGTGCATGGCTCATGCCGGGGCTCAGTGTCAGAACAAGGGACCCCATCCTAAGTGGTTCTCAGTGACTTCAAAATCCTGTTCACTCCCTAGCTCAGCAGTGGGCAAACTACGGCCCGCTTGAAATGAATAAAACTAAAAAAAAAAAAAAGACCGTACCCTTTTATGTAATGATGTTTACTTTGAATTTATATTAGTTCACACAAACACTCCATCCATGCTTTTGTTCCGGCCCTCCGGTCCAGTTTAAGAACCCATTGTGGCCCTCGAGTCAAAAAGTTTGCCCACCCCTGCCCTAGCTCTTCTGCAGAAAGGGGTCTGTGCAAGACCCAGAGGCAGGGACTTCAGGCGGCTGGGCCAGGCACCCCTGGGCTCTCTGGTAAACTGGGTGCTAAATCTCCTGCCGGCCATCAGTCTTGTTCCTATTTCATTAGGATACTATGAAGATGAGATAAATGTTTTATCCTCATCAGAGGAACAAACCTAATATAAACACATCGAGACAGTGACAAAAACATATGAATAAGAAGAACATCACGAGTTTCGGGGGGGGGGCAAAGCAGGTGATGGGATGATCTTGTCTTTCATCTTCACAGCCTGTGGGGTCCAGCGCACCGTCTGTAGTCGCCCATAAGCTCACAGACAGCCGTGATGCAGTGAAAGAATAGACGAAAGGAAGGACGGAGAAAGAGAGAAGAAAACGGGCTCTCAGAACTGGCTTTACCAACTCCAGAGGAAAAGGAAAAGATCTGGATCACTTCCTTCCTGAGCACAGAATGTGGCTGGAGCCACAGTCTCCAGTGCAGAGCGGCTCTGACCTAGGGGGTGCGGTAAGCAGGGAGCAGGCAGAGTAACCAGCACACAGCCGTGACATCGCAGGGCCAGGCTTCCTGCGGCTCTGCAATTTTCTGACTACAATTCTCTTCCTCAGCTAAAGATTCTCATAAGACAAAGAAAAAACAATATGGGGAGGCAACTGGTTAGGGGGCGGGGAAGCCTGTCTCTCCTTCTGAGACCCTCAGCCAGGAGCCCATGCGGGAAAAGGCAGCAAGGAGCTCCGGAGCCCACGGAGGAGAAGAGCTGACAGCACGCGGAGGGTGAACACCACCGAGGGAGGGAAGTTACGCAGGGAGGTAATTAGCACTAATGATAGGGTCGTAATTAGAAGCAATGGGATTAAGAAAAGGAAATTTTTAACTGTCAGGAAAACCTCTGCTGGGCCCATCGTGAGGGGAAAATGAGTCTCCCATCTTCTTCACGCAGACTGAAGGCCATTCATCCTACCAAAGCCGTTCAAATGAGCTGGGAATTATTTAAAGGGGATCTTATTTTTGGTACCTAAAGTAGACTAGGTTACTTATGACACAGAGGCCTGGCGTGTCTAATTTTATCATTGCTCTCTATTCTAAATTCAATGGTAAAGGAGCTAACGATAAAAAAGCCTCTGATTCTTTTCATTCCAAAAATATGACTCAACACTAAAGAGATCAAGACTAGCAGAGTGAGAACAAGTGAGAAAAACGGAACACAGTCGAGCAAGCTTCCATTTACAACGGAGCCAGAGCTGAGCGCTAACGAAAGGGGAATAGGAAAAACCGGGCCTCTTTTATTTTTCAGAATGAATTCAGTGACATTACTTTTCAGAATTCATGTAAAGATGGCGAGGGAACTTGTCACACCGGGAACGAGCGCTGGCCTTCCCGTCGGAGGTTATGGTTTCACAGTGACCGTGAGCAGCATGCCCACAGCTGTGCCGTAACTGAAACTTGCAGCCCTAAGGAAGGTTCACTTCGTGTCGAATTCAAGGACTGCCGTGTAGGAGGCGGACGGTCTCCTAGGGTCAGGACTAACACTTGAAGGAAATTTGTTTTCTCTTCCTCATTCGGGAGCCCCCGGTATGGTTCATGCAAGTTTCATTTAGCAAATGTCTGCTGAGCACCACGGCTTCCTGAGCACAGAGGAGGCAGAGCCGGGGTTGAAACAGACAACTAAGCCCATGACCATAGCCTGGTGTGCGGAGCCCATGACCACAGCCGTGAGCTTGGGGGACCAGGGGAGCTCACAGGGAGGCTTCTGAGCCTGACAGCGGGAGGGACAGTCCCAGTGGGAGGGATCCTGAAGGAAAGGAGGTAGGATGAGCAAGGGCAAGGACATGAGAGCAAGCATGCTTGATGTGCCTCCATTCTCAGGAGAGGGGCTTAAGAGCAGGCACTCCAATAACATGTACCAATACCCTATATGTCCAGCCTAATAAAGTAAGCGATAAAAACATTTAAAGTCAGGTTTTCTGGTATTACAGTATTATTATTATTATTATTATTTATTATTATTAAGTGCCTCCTAAAATGTAAGCTGGATAGGAGCTGATCTGCCTGCAATCCAGCCCACCCACACAGCACCATTCACTGAGGGCCTGGCATGACGGTGGCCCTGTGTACACCAAGATGGGTGACACAGAGCCCTGCCCTAACGGGCTGACGTCTAGTGGTGCCATTAAAACACAGCGGGATAAGTGCCATGAGCTTCCACAGTGGACTCCAAGGAGACAGGCCATTCCAAGCAGGGGCGCGGGAGCTCCTGCTAGGCCTGTGGGCAAGGGGTCCAGGTGCACTTGGAACTCGAGTGCCTGGGTGGAGGGCTGGGGGAGAGGAAGGTGGGAGGGAAGGGATGCAAGGCAGGCAGAGCAGAACGACACCACATACTGCTCCACAGGGCTCTTCCCCAGCAACAAGGCGTCAGGGCACTTTAAAAACTGATTCCATAGTGGATTACAAACATGAAGCACTGACAGATTTCTCAGGTAAGTCAGACGCTATGACGAGTACTCTGTGCTCTCCCCAGCGGGTCTGCTCATCCCAGCTGTTCATCCAAGTGTAAACTCAGGGCCAGAGCTATAACACATTTTCAGAGAATCCTCTCAAAACCTGTGGTCTGGTTTCAGATCCTAAGATCTCATAAACACCACGATGACCTGATTCAGTCCTTGTCAAAAGTCCTTTTCCATAGACACTCAGTGTCACCATCACAGTGTCAACACTGTGTCTATTACTCCGGTAACAAGTTTCACCTAAAACCCTACTGCTGACAGGCACTGTGTTTGGAAGGGATAGACAGCCTGATTCGAAAGCAGCGTTCACTGTACTCAGAATTTTATGATGCAGGCTTTCAGCTTGTACAATATTAACTAGCTAATTGCTAACTTGATTTTCCTTTTCCTTTCTGCACTGCTTCTGAGGTTCTGATGAAATGTTTGCTGCCACTGCTAGTGACATTCAGAAAAGGATCATTGGTGTTTGACTCCACGTGGGACTTTTGATGCAATAGATGTTTGCACACCGCTGTCAGAACAAATAAGATTGGTTTTTCCTAAGTGTGAAAGGAACACAGCTTTTCCAAAGAACAGTGAGAAGAAAATATAAGCAAAGGGCACTTGGGGAAATCTGGCTGGGGGACACTTTTGGGTTCTGTTGATCTGACTGTATGAGAAAGATTTTTAAGAGCTTTTATATAAAATATCGAGGGTACAAAAACACAGTGCCTTAAATCAACTTGCCAATGACAAGAAAATAGTACTTTGGTGGCAAGCGCACCGGAATGAGTGAAAGTTCCCAGCTCTGTCACCAATGTGACAGGCCACAGCTGCTCTTGTTCTTGACCTTGTTCTTTCTCTAACCTGAAAAATAAAGGGACGAGAAGAGTAAGGGAAGTGGATTCTATAGTCTCAAACACCCATTCCAGTTTTAAATCCTCTATCCTTCCAATCACTATCAACATTTTACCCTGAGAGGAACCAGACTATGTTAAAAACAAAGAAGGTTTTATGACTATTTAGGGAGTCAACTCAAATGACTCCCCGTACTGATCTCAAAGTAAACTGTTGCGTTCAAGAGTCAACCTATTTGCAAACCAAACTTGCATAACATCCTAGTTTATGTTACAGAAATAAATGGCCATTAGTAACTGAGCAAATAAAATCTGAATTTCAAGTGATGAAAACATGCTTCACTTTGACCAATATTAAGCATAAATTGAGCAACAGAGATGGTTACCCAAGCAGCGCAGGTAGGTGCAATGTGCTCATTACCAACACTTTAAAAAGTGTGTTTGGGGAACCTTATAATCACAGCATTATTTTCCAAAAGTCACTGGACTACTAAGCAGAATTCTGTTTAGACCTGTCATATGCTTAGAAGGGGGTAGGGTTGCAAGTCAGCAACAGTAACAGATATTAAATCAGTTGCTGAATTTGCTTTCCCAGAAGGAACAGACTTCTTACTGTGGCAGGGACACTTACCCTACTTTTAAAGCAAAACCTTGGCTTGCTCTTCTTTTCAGCCTTCAAGATTACAAACATCTCATATACACTAAGCCCATTTTCCCAAGTTATAATTATTTTTTCAAAGACTTCTACCAATTAGTTCATACAAACCCATCATTTTACAAACATTAAGTAGCCCGTCGGTCGTGGAAAAGGGCAAGGTGATTACAGCCAGGGACATTATTGGACAGAGATTGGCAAGTCATGGTATTAGTGAGGGGAAGGGCTCCCACAGCTCCCAGAGGTCTTGCTGGTGTGAAGGTCTATGATGCCAACAGGACCATCCGTTTGAAGCTGTTAAAAAGCACACACGGGAGCCGGTGTATTTCTTGGCACTACTATTTGAAGGTGCACCAACCTGGAAGCCCAACCCATTCCCATGTAGACTGAAACAAGTCTTGGAAAGGATTTGCAAAAAAGAAACTCACATTTCCCCAAAGAGTGTGTTGGATGCAGCTAATGCTTAATCATCTGTGCTCCAGACAGTAAAATGTCACACATGGAAAACAGAACTATGAACCCAGCCATGTGAATTTCCCTGTGGTCACCTCAACTTCTCCCACTTTTACTCTGCATCAGTTTCACTCAACAAGACCCCAGCATCCTCACCGTGTCTCCCAACCCATTCTGATCCTCACCATCCTCTCAGGGCTTCTGACTGCACATGACCAGCGCCCCCTTGCCCCTCCCCACTCTGACGGAGGCAGCGGCATGCAGTGTGGGAGGGCCAAGGGGCTCAGTCAGCTCCAGGGAAATCCTGCCTCCCCTGGCTGTCTGATCTCTCAGAGCCTTAGTTTCCTCACCTGTAAAATGGGCAACACTTTCCTGGCAGGACTGCTGTGAGGATTGAGCATTTAACCGAATACCTAATTTAACGTAATTCAATGATTATTTAATGTACTCAGCACATCATAAAACGCTCAACAGGCCTCTTTTCTTTCCCCTTCCCTTGGCCTCCAGGATATGGGATGTGTTTACTTCTGCTTTCTGCTTCAACCCTGCCTTTCATATCTCCTTCAAAACCACTTCAATAGCCATTCCTACTGGCAGTGGGGCCCTGCTCCTCTCTCCGGGTGACAAGGTGCCGTGTGATAACAGATGGCCTCTCCTAGCTTGTCACTTTCCCAGTCCTGTGTATTTGCTTCCTTGTTATAGTGCCTGGGTTAATGCCATATGCACACAGGGCCATAAATGCTGTTTCCTGTGTATCTACCTCCATCAATGCCACTCTGTTATCTGTTCAGATGACACACGAAACTACCTATCCACTTTGCACTTTCCCCTTTGGTTGAGCAATGCCTAGCTCTCAATCATAAGTACCTTTATTATATATGACATATGCTTATCTTTCTTCTGTGATCCTTCCTCTTCTCCCACTGGGTCACGTCACCATGTCAATGATTTGCCAAATAAGCGACTTCTAGTCATTTTCCACTTGGCCTTCAGCATAATTCAGAACACTGCAAAGGCTTGGATTGTCCCCCAAACCCCTCCAGCCTGTGAAATACCTCCCATTTTGTTCCTTTCTTTATTATCAAAAATGAAAATTTTAGTTACCTCCTGGCTATCTATGTTTCCTCCCTACAGCCTCAGAGAGGCCTCATGAAAGGAGACAACATGGGCTCAATACTGACTCCCTCAGTCCCCTGAGCAAGCCCCCCACTCTTCCTGAGGGTGTTCTCATCTCTAAGTGGAAAAACATCTGCCTTCTAGGACTGCTCTGAGGATAAAGACATTTTGGGTAAAATGCTAAATCCGGGGCTCACCACATGTCAGCCATCAAGAAATGAGAAAAAAGATTTTTCTTAACCCTCCAGCGCTGCTTCCCACCACCCACCATTCCATCATGTCCTGTCCCACTCCTTTTTTAAAATATATGTTTTTATTGATTTTTTTTTTTTTTTAGGGAGAGGGATAGAGAGACAGAAACATTGATGAGAATGATACATCATCAATCGGTTGCTTCCTGCATGCCCCCTACTGGGGACTGAGCCCGAAACCTGGGCATGTGCCTGACCAGGAATCAAACCGGTAACCTCTTGGTTCCTGGGTTGATGTGCAACCGCTGAGCCACACCAGCTGGGCTCACTCCTTTTATTGGCAGCACTTTTGAGGGTTTGGCTCAAAACTCAGGGCCCTACCTTGACTTCCCTCTGCAGGACAAAACATCCCCAAGAACCTTATCCACTGCTTCTAGGTTGCTTCAAGATACTTCATAACCTTTTTTGAGAGAGAGAACACAATCCTTCTCAAACACACTCTGCCCAGCATCCCTCTGCTACATCCCAAGCTCTAAAGGCCTCACCTCAAGATGTCCTTGAAATGCCAACCCCAGCTAAAGCCTTTACTGATTCAATAGAATGGACACCCTTGCACAACGACCCTTGAGGAAACCGATTCTGCTCCAGCTCGGGGAGGCGGGGGGAGAACTCTGGTCCAACTTGTTATGTGGCCAGAGACAAAGCCCTTCACTTCTCTAGGCCAGGGATACAGGCTGGGCTGGAAGTCTAGATTCTCTGAGTTCACACACTGGATCCCCTGTCCTCTCTAACTAATGGTGCTGGTTCCGTAGCTGTGAGAATGACCTTGAAGTCCCTTGCCTCGGCGGCTGTTCTCAAGAACAGAGACCATTCTCTGGGTAACTCCCTTAGCGCAGCCCGCAGTGCTGGGCCATCATCGGTTTTGCGCACGCGCTCAGATGACAGTGATCAAAGTGCCTCTGGTGAAGCAGACAGCTGCCACCAGATGACTCAGGCCTCTGCAAAATGGCTTAATTTAGACCCTCTCCGCTGCCTACAAAACAGAAGGAGGTGAACTGCACACCCTTTCATTCACCCTCACAGTGGCTCCCTAGGGTCAGAAGTCTTTATCACTGTAACACAGGTGAGAGAGTGGATAGATGTCTTCTGGGGGTGGGGTGGGGTGGGGTGGGAAGAACCCTAACTGATGGGGACGGAGGTCTGGGCTTTGGGCTGCCTCTGCCACCAACCGAGCATGGGATCCTGGAGGAGGCACTTCCCAGGCCTAGTCTTCTCTGGAAAATGGCCTCGGGCAGTGGTCCCAAAACTGGGCTGGGTATCAGAACCACAAGGAAAACGAGATTAGAAATAAATCCAGATTCCCAGGTCCACTCTTGGAGGTTCTCATTCCACAGGCCTGGATTGAGGCCTAGGAACAAAGGTCACTGGCAGCAATAAAGGCTTATGACATTGGAGTCCCAGTTTAGTGTTCCATTCAGACAACTTCTCCAAGTTCCAAAACCCATTAGGTCATCTTCCACCTCCCCTCTGAGAACCCAAACTGTGGACCATTTCCAAGCAGATTGCATGGTAGCTTAGCACTTTTATGAGAACCCAGAAAATGTTGAAATCTAACAGTTCATAAGACTCACAGGGCAAGTAAAGAGGTAACCTTGTTCTGACAGAAATCCAAGCTAAAGTGCAGGAACTCCTCTCTGAGCAAGCTTCTCGTGGCCAACAGGGAATGCCGAAAGGGAAGGCAGAAGGCAGCAGGCTCACGGAGCAGCAGGCCAAGCTTCTCTCTCTCTCTCTCACAGAGAGAAAGGGAGAGGGAGGGAGAGAGAGATAAAAATGTCAATGATGAGAGAGAGTCATTGATCGGTTGCCTCCTGCATGCTCCACACCAGGGATTGAACCTGCAACCTGGGCATGTTCCCTGAGCGGGAATCGAACCGTGACCTCCTGGTTCATAGGTCGACGCTGAGCCACTGAGCCACGCCAGCTGGGCAGGCCAAGCTTCTCTTAAAAGAGAACCTGCAATGTTTCTGGGTCTGCTTGGCTACGGCTTAAAGATTCAGTGAAAGTCTCTGAACAAGGGAAGAGCTAACCTAAGACCCACCAGCTTGGTCACATGAGTGCTCTTATCTAGTGAAACTGACTGGGAGCCAGGCCCTGTGCAAGCATGTTACACACACTGCCTCATTCCACGGACACGGCTCTGATGCAAGCACTATTATCACATCTTATTGAAAACTGAAGTTCACAGAGCAAGCCAAACAGATATATGTGACTCCATAAATTACACAATACTGCAAACATGACCTCAAGAGCTAATGCACCTGAGGTCGAATTTTCTAGACTACCTGACGCTGAATGGGAAGGACCAGCAAACCTGCCAATGCTCGAAGGATCGGTGGATGGGAGACAGAAGTAAGCACAGAATCCTCAGATCTGCTTTACTTAGGGGTTCGGACAAATGGGAAGAGAATAATAAATACAATTTACAAAACTGGAATCCAGCTCTCTTCATGTGGGTTTCTGGTGTCTGTGCCCTTGAAGAGCTAGTTTTCATAAGTGGCTGTAGGTTCCATGTCAGTGGACTGAGAATGACAGAGCCACTTACAAGGCAAGAACGTGTGAGAATTAAATAGACTGAGTCCACAGAGCAGCTTTGATCTCCTGAGGGAAAGGCGCCAAATAAATGAAATATGGAAATATTATTTGCCCTTGCAAAGGCTGTCGTGGACAGAGGCTTATAAGAGAGACTTACTCCCCGCCACCCCCCCACCCCAATCCCCTGTTCTCTAAACTTTCCAAGTTTTATCCCCTGCAAATAAATTTGTGGTTTCAGAATGTGGACCAAGCTATACTCTGCAACTCTACTGTTGATTAGAATCTGAAATACAGTAAGCTCGTCATAAATTCCTTGCAAGGGGATCTGAGTTCTGAAACAGTGAAGTACCTTCTCACAACATGGTCAGATTTGGGAGTCCCCCAAACTTGCTATCATAAAGCATCAATAGGAAAGTGTATAGAAAGAACTTGGTTGTTTGCTGCTACAAAGTAAAGAAGAAAATGCATGTTTTTTAAACCTCAGGAAGAAGGGCAATTAGGGTTTTCATCTCTCGCAGCCTGGGTTTTCCTCCTCTCTCCAAGGTTACTCTTTCCCATCACATGGCACTTGACATTTACACAGTGTTTTACAATCTTTTTATTATCGAATGTTCACAGGCGCCCTCGGAGGGAGCGCCCTGGGTCCTGATAACCATTTTAAAGGTGAGGAAACAGCCATAGAAGTCTTGTGACTCGTTCAAAGTTATGAGACAACTTTCTGCCTTAATCAAGGACATTTTACCACCTCTTTCACAGTATCTATAGGTAAACACAAAAACCTAGTGCATAATGGGAACAAGGCCTGGGTTTCTTCTCAGTGGACTCAGTCTTACATTAACACTGGAAGAGGTCTGTGGCCATCCAGTCCAAACCCTGCACCTTCCAGATGGGGCCTAGAGAGGTGAGCGCCCACGGCCTCCCCTTCGTTAGAGCCAATGTCAGGATGACTACTGCTCACCTACATCCGAAGCCCAGAGGTTCTCTCCCGTCCCTTCTCGTTGAGGTGTGAAAGGCAGTGGTTCTAAGGCAGTGGTTCTAAGGCAGTGGTTCTCAACCTTCTGGCCCTTTAAATACAGTTCCTCATGTTGTGACCCAACCATAAAATTATTTTCGTTGCGACTTCATAACTGTAATGTTGCTACTGCTATGAATCGTCATGTAAATATCTGATATGCAGGATGGTTTTAGGTGACCCCTGTTAAAGGGTCGTTCGACCGCCAAAGGGGTCGTGACCCACAGGTTGAGAACCGCTGCTCTAAGGGATAGATCTAAATTCTAGCACCAAGTATACGTTGAAGGGTTAAGAAATGAACGTCGCTGGCCATGGAATGAAACCTAGACTCCTCCAGAGGCAAGCGTATCATCTGGTCCAAGGATGCTCCAACCTTCACAGCAGGATCCGAGATCCTCTGGGACTAGCCTTCCTCCCTGAGGTTTGAGATGATCAAAAGGGCAGAGGATTCGATCTCCACACTTCAGGGTGGGTCCAAAGCTAGTTCTGTTTCCCCCGGCGAGAGGGCAGCTTTATTTCCATCTCTCTGAAAGATGCCCACCCCCCGCCCTTTCTCTGTCATTACCCCTCCCCCTCAGCTCACCCACTATCAGCTCTAACTCCCACCCTCGCTGGCCCAAAGGTCAATAGCTCTCCTAGTGCTGGTTCTGTTGGAGGCGCTTGGAGAAAAGTGGGAATAACACCACTCTTACTATTAATACTACCTCCACCCCCACCTCCATTTTACTGAGTACGCACGTGTTCCAGGCCCTGTGCTCAGTGAGCACTCTGTGTGGATAAACCCAATGTGCAACGTGTCTCACCACAACTCTGCAGCTTACAAATACCATTCCCATTTTACAGACAAGGAAACTGAGGTACAGAGAGGTGAGTTCACCCAACGTCCTACGGCTAGTAAGTCTGGTCCCAGAGGCCACCCTGGTTAGTTACCACTCTATGGGGCCACGAGATAAAGAAGGGCCTGTGGGCACTCAGTTCGTCCAGGGAACAACTCAGACAGGTGTGTGGCTGCAGAGTAACACCATCTGGCAACGAGGTGGTCTATCAACAAAGGCAGATGTGGGTCCCAAGTAGAAATCAACCTAAACACCAAGCTCTGAATGTAAGCCAAGCACGCTATTTGTTCAAAAGGAAGTGTTCTTGTGAACTAAAATGAAAGGAAACAGGATATCAAAGACAATGGCAATTCAAAGGTTCTGTGGCAGCTCTGAAGGAAGAGCCAGGCTGACAGAGCCAGCCGCTCATGGCTGAGGGCGCCGGCGGTGGGAGCGGCTGAATGGACCTGGGGCACAGCAGCCAGGCTGCACCAGGCCTTTACACACTCCCCAAAACATCTTAATCCTTGTCTTCCCGAGATAACCAGCAAGAACGGATGCCTTGCTGCGGACGAGGCCAGGCTGGTCTTGCTGACACCTCCGACTTGGTTTCCCAGGTGAGACGGGCCTGAGAGAGGAAGCCTTCCTTGATGTTGCTGTGACATGATTCAGGAGTAGTTTTCTCTGGGTCTGAACTCACAGCTCACAGCTCAGTGTGGGGTGAATCTGGACAATGCCCCTCCCACTTCTTAGGTCTGCGGACTGAGGGCACGGGCACGGTGGGTAGTAGAGGAGGCACTGAGCTGGGGTCAGAGACCTGTCCTTGGGTCCCACTGAAGCAGTAACCAGACATTTCCTCATCTGCGAGAGGGTTGGGACTCGATGACCTGGGATGCTATTTTTAACTATAACATTTAAAAATTACAACTTCTCTGACACTAAAAAGAAAAACACCAGAAAATGGAAACGCAGCCCACTGGGATTAATGGAAAGGCTGACCGTTTCTGATGAAGCACCGAGGAAGACTGCTATCAGTGAGTCACGCCAGAAACCAGTGAGAGTCAGATTTTGTGCACCAGCCTCTGAATCATACGGAGGATCCTCAAGACCACAGTTTGAACATCCCTGAGTTGGGCTCTCACAAGAGAACTACTCACCACCACCTCTGGCTTTGCAACAAACCACGTTCCCATCCCACACCAGCAGATTTTCTCCAATGAAAACATGCACTGAGACCCTCCTTGTGCCTGTCACAAAACCCGGTCCCAGCCCCCAAGGTGCTCAGTCATTTACATGCTCACAGCTCCCCACGTGCTTTTATACAGTTATTTTATTTTCACTACAAGCTGATACAACAGGCATGGAAAATGATCCTTCAATGAGGAACGCCGTTCTTATACTTCGCTCCATCTCCCTTGCACTACACACGTCTTATAAATCATTTAGGAATCTGCTCTACAGAGAGATGCATCATAAAGGTTCCTACAATCAGGTTTAGAAAATGCTACGTGTGGACATGATTCTGACCATCAGTTTCAATGTGATAACAAGTGATCAAAAGAATCTGTAGAAAAGAGCCAGCCTTTGGGTGGTGTCTGCCTCTTAAGAGTGACTATCCACTTGGAAAACTGGCCTGTGCTATTTCCTCAAAAGTTAGTCTAGTTTTAAAAAATGTATTTCCTTGTGCAGGCGAAACCTCACCCATAATTATGATAGTTCTGGAATATGGCAATCCTTTATTGAGGAGGAGCTCTTTAATCCACACTAATCTCAAAAGATTCAAAGGGAGTCCCAGGTGACCGATTCATCAATCTAGTCAGACCCATTTAGAGACAGCAGAGTCTTTGTAAACCCATTCATGATGATCCTCTTGGTAGTTGATGACTTACTACGTATGGTTTTGCCTTTAAATCCTTCAACAATTTTACCATATTGGAGAAATGGGATCTTTCAGGTCAAATGTTTGGGTCCATAATATTCTTAAAGAAATCTTACTTTCAACGCCTTTTATTTCCTTACATTCTGCATCCGATATTTGCATGGAAAATACTTCTAACCTCCTTATCTGTACTTGTTCTCCTGCAATAAGGCTGTAGCTCTCACACACTACTAAAAAGTTTTTTTTTTAGCTTAATTTAAAGGGCCTTTTGAAAAAATAATACTCTCTTAATTCAATCTGATCAAGAAATGAAACACAAAATATTTTAGTATTTTGGGACAAACCTAAAAAATCAATTTCTTAAGCCAGAATAATCTTTAATGTCTTCTATAAAGGTGACATTCTATAACAATTCAAAGGATAAAAACAAACTGGATTATACTAGTATATTAACTATATTATATTATAATTTTCAATTGGTAATTATTCAATGGGCAATTATAGTTCAATTGACAATTCTGAATTTTTTGTTGTCTTTCCTTATCTTTCTATCTTTTTAAGTCAAGTTTTCTTTTTAAACTTATAAGAGAACTGTGCACACATATAGTTAAAAATTTCAACACAAGTGAATAAAATGAGAAGTACAAGCCTCCCTCCCTTGTCCACAAACCCACAATCCCAATCCTCAGAAATGAGCACAGTTACGCTTTTGCATATGCTTCCAGAAATCACAAACACCACACACACCATATTTGTGCATACATACTTTATATGAAGAGACACACACATACACATACACATACACACATATATAATGCCTGTTTTCACCCCAAAAGAGATCATATGTTAATGTGCATTATTCTGCACCTTTGCTATTTAACCTCGATAATATTTTGGGGTATCATTTCATATTGACACATATAGGTTGACTTCATTTTTAAAAGTAGCTGCTTAACATTCTGTTTTCTAGGCATCCAGAATTCATTTAATCAATTCCCTAACAATGAACATTTAAGTAGCTTCCTGTCCCACTCCTTTTAGAGGTACAATTGACATAAATTTAAAGTGTATAATTTGATGTTTGGCATGTATGCATCCATGAAACCATCACCGCAATCAGGATAGTGAACATATCAATTTTCCTTGAGCCCTGAGTAATCCCTCTCTTCCAGACCTCCCTCCCCCACCCCTGCAGGCTATAACTGATGTTTTCTGCCACTTTAGGTCAATTTGCATTGTAAAAAGTTCATATAAAGACTCATGCGGTATATGCTCTTTGTTTAGTTCCTTGCTGCATGTATGAATAGTTTGTCTCTGCTTTTTTGCTGAGTAGCATTATATTCCATGGATTTGCCATTAAATATTTATCCATTCAGCAATTGATGGACATTTGGGTTATATTCAGTTTTGAACAATCCTATATAATAAAGAGCTAATATGCTAATTAGGCCAAACAGTCGAACGACCTTCCAGATGTCCTTCCAGACAAACTTCTGGATGAAGCTAGGGCTCCGAGGGCCGGCCAAGACTACAAGGGGCTGCAAGGGTTGGTGAGGCTGCGAGGACCGAGCCCCTTGCATGAATTTCATGCATCGGGCTTCTAGTCTATAATAACAGAAGCGTAATATGCTAATTAGACCAGATGACCTGACCTTCCGGATGAAGCCAGGGCTGTGAGGGAAGCCTGGGTCCTGGGTGCCTGCTGGCAGCCGGAGGGAAGCCCAGGTCCTGGGTGCCAGAGGGAAGCCGGTGCTGGCAGCTGGGGGAAGGAAGGCCTACTCTTGCACGAATTTTGTGCATCGGGCCTCTAGTCATAAATAAAGCTGTATGAACATTTGTACAGTAGAAATCTTTGTATGGACATATGCTTCCAATACTTTTTGTATAACACCTAGGAAGGGGGTGGCTGGGTTGTATGGTAGGTATCTATTTAACTTTTAAAGAAACTGTTGAATTGCTTTTTGATGTGGTTGTAACATTTTACATTCCCACCAGCTATCTATAGAGTGAGATACTCCATATCCTTGCTACCACTTGGTATGGTCAGTCTATTATTATTATTATTATTATTATTATTATTATTTAGCCAGTCTTACAGATGTGGTGATCTCTCATTATGATTTTAATCTGCATTTCCCTAGTGACTGAAGAAGTTGAGTATCTTTGCACGTGCTTACTTGTCATCTGCATATTTTCTTTACAGTGTCTGTTCACTTGAATATTTTTTGTCCATTTCAATATCTTTTCAAAATCTTTTTTTTTTTTTTAATCCTCACCTGAGGATATTTTTTCCATTGATTTGTAGAGAGAGTGGAAGAGAGAAGGAAAGACAGGGAAAAATATATCGATGTGAGAGAAACACATGGATAGGTTGCCTCCTGCATGTGTCCCGACCAGGGCCTGGGCCGGGGAGGAGCCTGCAACCAAGGTACGTGCCCTTGCCTGGAATGGAACCCAGGACCCTTCTTTCCATAGTCTGATGCTCTATCCACTGAGCCAAACTGGCTAGGGCTCTTTTGTCTATTTTTATTGGATTTTTAAAAATTAATAGAGTTTGAGAGTGCTTTTTGCATTCTAGATACAAGTCCTTCATTAGATTTGTGATGTACAAGTATCATTTTCCAGTCTGTCACTCACCTGCTCATTCTGCTAAGAATATCTTTTGAAGAGCAATCCTTAATTTTGATGATGTCTAAGTTATAATTTTTAAAAAATGAATTGTTCCTTTGTATTGTGTCTAAGAAATCTTTACCTAAACCAAGGTCACAGTGTCACCTACATTTTCTTCTAGGACTTCCATGGTTTTAGGTTTTTATTTAGATCTATGACCATTTTGAGTTAATATTTATATATGAAGTGCGATATGGATCAACGTTTATTTTTAAAACATAAGGATAGCTAATTGCTGCAAGACCGTTTGTTGAAAAAGGATGAATTGTATTTGCATGTTTGTGGAAAGGCACGGAACTGTTTTTTTACATTTGTGGAAAATTAATTGGCTGCCTATCTGTGGGTCTATTTCTAGACCCTATTCTGTCTCATTAATCTGTTTGTGTAGATCCTATTAGACTGTCTTGAGTGCTGTAGCTTTATAAGTCCTGAAGTCACGTAGAGTAAGTTCACTAACTTCGTCCTTCCTTTGAAAGTTATTTTGGCTGCTCTAGGTCCTTGGCATTTCCACATGAATTTCAGAATAAGCTTGTCAATATCAACAACAACAAAAACCACCTGCTGGGGTTTGGATTGGGGTTGCTTGAATCAACAGAGACATTTGGTGAGAAATGGCATCTCAAGTATGTTGAGTCTTCCAACTCATTAATATGATGTATCTCTTCATTTATCTAGGTCTTCTTTGATTTCTCTTAGCAACATTTTACAGTTCTCGCATATCTTTTGTCAGATATAGCCAAAGGTATTTAATATGTTTTGATATGATAAATGGCATTTAATAGTTTTTAATTTATGATGATTTGTTGTTAGTATGTGAAAATATAATGGCTTTTATTTATTGATCTTGTATCCTGCAAATTTGCTGAACTCAATTTTCAGTTATAGTATTTTTTCTGTAGATTCCATTGGATCTTCTGCACAGATGATCATGTCATCTTCAAATAAAGAGTTTTACTACTTTTCCCCCAATCTGGATGCTTTTTGAAAAATTGAATTTATTGATGTGGCATTGGTTAATAAACCATACAGGGTTCAAGTGTACAATTCTACAGCACATAGTCTGCACACTGCATCGTGTGCTCACCACCCAAAGTCAAGTCTCTTTCTACCACCATTTAGATCCACTATGCCCTCTTCCACCTCCTCCCACTCCCTCTGGCAATTACCATACACTTTTTTTCTTTCCTTAATCCTTTCACCATTTTTCACCCAGTCCCCAACCCCCCTCTCCTCTGACAGCTGTCAGTCTGTTCTCTTATCTATGAGTCTGTTTCTATTTTGTTTATTTTGTTCATTCGATTTCACATATAAGTGAAATCATATGGTATTTGTCTTTCTCTGGCTGGCTTATCTCATTTAGCCTAATACTCTTCATGTCCATCTATGCTATCTCAAAAGGTAAGATTTCCTTTATTTTTATGGCCAAGTAGTATTCCATTGTGTAAATGTACCACAGGTATTTTATCCACTCATCTACTGCCGGACACTTGGGCTGTTTCCAAATCTTGGCTATTAAAAAGAATGCTGCAATGAACATAGGAGTGCATATATTCTTCTGAATTAGTGTTTCGGGTTTCTTTGGGTATACTCCCAAAAGTGGGATCGCTGGGTCATAAGGCAGTTCCATTTTTAATTTTTTGAGGTAACTCCATACTGCTTTCCACAGTGGCTGCACCAGTCTGCATTCCCACCAGCAGTGCATGAGGATCCCCTTCTTTCCACACCCTCAACAACACTTGTTATTTGTTGATTTATTGATGATGGCCATTCTGACAGGCATAAGGTGATATCTCATTTGTATTTCTCTGATGACTAATGAGGTTGAGCATCTTTTCATATGTCTATTGACCATCTATATGAAAAACCTAGAGCGAATATCATACATGACAAAAAACCCGAAACAAGCAAGAATGTCTACTTTTACCATGTCTACTCAGCATTGTACTGGGGATTCTAACAAGTGCAATAAGGCAAGGAAAAATGTTAATATGGTGAATGTGTTAATATGGTGAATTACAATGATCAATTTTTAAATATTAAACCAACCTTGCATTCCTAAAATAAATGCCACTTGGTCATGATGTATTATCTTTTTAATATATATTTGGATTCCATTTACTAAAAATTTTTTAACATTTTTGCATCTATGTTTATGAGGAATATTGGGACTGTGGTTTTGTCTGGTTTTTGTATCAGGGTCATACTGGATTCATAGAATGTGTTCAGTAATATTTTTTCCTCTTCAATTGAGTTTGTGTAGAACAGGTATTACCTCTTACTTAAATATTTAGTAGAATTCATCATGAAACCATCTGGGACTGGAGTTTTCTTTGTGGAAATATTTTTTTTGTGTGTGTGTGTTTTAAAATAAACTACAATTTCTTTAATATAATAGATATAGCACTATTTAGTTCAACCTATTTCTTCTTAAATGAGCTTGGGCAGTTTGAGGTTTTAATATGTGTAGTAACTGTGCTGATGTAACCTCTCATTCCAGATACTAGTAACTAGTATAATCTTTCATTGTTTTTTTTCCTCCTCCTTGGTTTGGGCTGGATGTTTATCAATTTTATTGACCCTCTCAAACAATCTGCTTTTAGTTTCAGTTTTTCTACTAATTTTCTGACCTCTATTTTATTAATTTCCACTCTTATCTTTAATATGCTCATTTTAAATTTCATTTGCTCTTCTTTTTCTAGCCTTTAACCTGGAACCTGAGGTGACTGATCTGAGACCTTCTCCTTTTCTAGTATGGGCAGGTGTTTAAATACATTTCTCTCTATTGCTTTAGGTGCATTCTATACATTTGATATGTTGTGTTTTCATTTTCATTTAGCTCGAAATACTTTTTTACTTCCATTTTGATTTCTCTTTGACCACAGGTTATTTAGAGTATGTATTCATTTTCCAAATATTTGAAAATTTTCAGATCTCTTTCTTTTATTGATTTCTAATTTAATTCCAATGTGGTCAGAACATACTTTAAATGTCTTAAAACCTTTTAAACTTATTGAGACAAATTTTATTGCACAGAATATGATCTCTTTTAGTAAATGCAGCATATGCATTTGAAAAGAAAAACCATATTCTGCTGTTAGGTTGAAAGTTCTATAAATGTCAATTAGGTGAACATGGATGATGGTGTTATTCAAGTGTTTTATATCCTTACTGATTTTCTGAGTGCTTGTTGAAATCTGACTATAACTGTGGATTTGTCTACCTTTCCTTGCAGTTCTATCAGTTTTTGTTTCATAAAATTTGAAGCTTTGATAGTAGGTGTTATTAATGTATGTCCTCTAGATGAACCAACCCCTTTATCATTATATAATGACCCTCTTTACTCCTAGTCATATTCTTTGCTCTGAAATCTACATTGTCTGATTAATAGTCACTTTGGCTTCCTTCGGTTGGTGTCAGCATGAGTCTCCATTCTTTACTTTTAGTCTATTTGTGTCTTTATATTTAAAGTGGGTTTATTATAGGTACCATATAGTTTGAGCTTGCCTTTATATACAGTCTGATAATCTCTGTTTTTTAACTGCTGTGCTTAGACCCTTTACATTTAATGAGTACTAGTATGGTTGGGTTCAAACTTACCACCTTGCTATTTGTTTTCTCTTTGTTCCATCTGTTTATTATTCCTTTTTTTCCTCTATTATATTTGACCTGGTAACTTTTAGATTCTTTCTTTTTTTTGTTAAGTTTCACCAAGATATTTTTTCATTGATTTGAGAGAGATGCATTGATTGGTTGCCTCCCACACGTGCCCCAACCAGGGACGGGGACTGAGCCTGCAACTGAGGTAAGTGCCCTTGACCAGAATCAAACATGGGACCCTTCAGTCCACAGGCCGACACTCTATGCATTGAGCCAAACTGGCTAGGACAAAGTTGAGTATTTCTTATGATTCCACTTTATCTTCTTTGTAGCCCTATTTGGAATCATCCTTTGCTGTGTTATTTTAGTGATTTCTTTATATTACTGTATGTATCTTTAACTTATCACAGTTTACCTTTAAGTGATATTATATTACTTCATGTTATGAGACTTAAAACAATATACTTCCGCCCTAACCGGTTTGTCTCAGTGGATAGCGCGTCAGCCTGCGGACTCAAGGGTCCCAGGTTCGATTCCGGTCAAGGGCATGTATCTTGGTTGCGGGCACATCCCCAGTAGGGAGTGTGCAGGAGGCAGCTGATCGATGTTTCTCTCTCATCTATGTTTCTAACTCTCTATCCCTCTCCCTTCCTCTCTGTAAAAAAATCAATAAAATATATTTTAAAAAAATAAAAATCATCATTCTCCCCTTTAAAAAAAACCCACAAAACAAAACAAAAAACCCCCACAATATACTTCCATTTCCCCTATCCCAGTCTCTGTGCTATTGTCATATATTTTATTTCTAAATATGATGTAAATATTGATATTATTTCTACTTTAAAAAGTCTGATTACCTAAAAAGGTTAAAATAACGAAGTAAATATCTTCATTTATACCTATATAGTTTTATTTATAGTACTCTTTACTCCTTTGTGTAGATCTAGCTTTACATTTGATATCATTTTCTTTCTCCTTGAAGAATTTTCTTTAATATTTTTTAAGATGCAGGTTTGATGGGGGTAAATTCTTTCACATTTTGTATACATCAAAATGTCTTTATCTCATCGTTTTTAAAAAAGATATTTCTTCTGAGTTTAGAATTCTAGATTGAGAATTTTTTCCTTGTAGTACTTAAAAATATTTGCTCCACTGTTTCATTATTTATGATAAATATGCTATCATTTTTGTATGTGTTACTTGTATGTAACATGTCTTTTTCCCACTGGCTGCTTTAAAATGTTTCTCTTTATCATTTAAGTACTTTGATTACAATATACTTACATTGGTATAGTTTTCTTCATGTTTCTTGTGCTTAGATTTGTTGAATTTGGATCTGTGGGTTCAGTTCTCACAAATCTGGCAAAATTTCAGCCATTTTTTTTTTCACAATATTTTTTCAGTTTCTCTCTCTTCTCTCCTTTTGGAACTTTAATGACATATATTTTAACCCCTTGAAACTGTCCAACAATTCACTGGTACCATGTTCATTTTTTTAAAAATATATTTTATTGATTCTTTTACAGAGAGGAAGGGAGAGAGATAGTTAGAAACATCGATGAGAGAGAAACATCGACCAGCTGCCTCCTGCACATCTCTTACTGGGGATGTGCCCGCAACCCAGGTACATGCCCTTGACCGGAATCGAACCCGGGACCCTTCAGTCCGCAGGCCGATGCTCTATCCACTGAGCCAAACCGGTTTCGGCCATGTTCATTTTTTAAAAGTCTTTTTTTGTTTCATTTTGGAGAGCTTTTAATGCTGTGTCATCCAGTTCATTAATCTTTTCTTATGCAATATCTAGGCTGTTACTGATACAACCGTTAATTTTTTAAAAATCTCAGCCATTGTATATTTCATCTCTAGGTAACATGGGCAATCTTACCTCTAGCTTTCTGAACATATGGAATGCAGTCATAACAATTGCTTTAATGCTGTTGCTTACTTATTTTTATATCTGTGTCATTTCATCATTTTAGAGTCTGTTCAATAGATTGTATTTTCCTGCTACTTGCCTGGTAATTTTTGATTGGGTGCCAGGCATTGTGGGGTAATGTTTACTTTTGTTTTCTTATAAACATTCTTGAGTTTTATTCTGGGATGCAGTTAAAATTAATTGGAAACAGTTTGATCCTTTTGGGGCTTGCTTTTAAGATTTGTTCAGGGTGATTAGAGCTGAGTTGATTTAATCTATGGTTAATTTTTCCCCACTATTGAGGCAAAACTCTAATGCCTCTGCATTATGAAATTTTCTTTTTCCTTGTTATTGAGAAGAGACACTATTCCCATCCCTCTGTGAGTTCCAGGCACAGTTCTCTCTAATCCTTAGATTGTTCTTTCTCTGTCCTTGGGCTGTTTCCCCACATGCATGTGCTCATCTGTATTCAACTCGGCACTCGAGGGAGACGTCCTCAGCTCTCCAGATTGTCTCTGTGCAGCTCCCTATTCCCGGCTAGCCATTTCGGCTCTGGACTCCCCACTACGTCTCCAGTCGGGGAGACCACAGGGATCTGCCTACTGTGGCCTGGAGACTGTCTCTAGGCAATAAGCTGAAGCAATCATGTGGCTCATTTTGTTTTCTGTCTTCAAAGATCAATGTCCCAAGTGCTACTGTTTCATATATTTTGTCAGTTTTTCCCTTGTTTTAAAAGCTGCAGGTGGAGGTTAAATATGGTTCATGTTACTTCATCTTGATCAGAAGCTGAAGTCTTGCTTTTACTTTCTAGCTCATGTAATAGATTCTGTAATAAACATCATTGCATACATACCTTTGGTTAAATGTGTGGATCTGTCTGTTGAATAAATTACTTACGGTGCCACTGTTAAAGGGTATATGCATTTTAAACACAGATTATTTTGCCAAAATGATCTCTAAACAGGCTTTACCAATCAATAATCCTACTAATATTTTTAAAAACACCTATTTCCCCATATATTCTACAACATTGAGTATTATCAGATGTGTACATCTTTACCACTTTGATAGGTAAGAAAAGCTATTTTAATTTCATTTCTTTTTTAAGGTTAAACCTTTTATATGCTTACTGGTAACTGATATTTCCTTTTCTGGAATTGCTTATTTATGTCCTTTGAATTTTTAGAAAATTCATTTGTCATTTTCCTTTTGACTTGCACGAATTTGTGCAGGAAATCACCCCCCACCCCTCCTCCCCCAGTCAATGGTTTTTCTTTTGACTTTCCTCAGGGTGGTTTGTGCCATAATGAATCTCAAGTTTTTCTATGTAGTTCAAGCTATCAATGCGTTCCTGTGTGGTTTCTGGATTTTGCGTGTTTTCTGGATGTGCATATGTACACGATAGTAACAGGAGTTTATATCCTAAATTCATAATTAATAAGTGAGACAGTTTTTAGTTTCTTCTTTTTTTTCTAGAAACTGAACTTAGATAACAGTATTGCTACACTAAGTTCATGTAACTTATGCTCATCAAGATCTCTGGTGGGCAACTATCTTTGATTAATAAAACATGGAAGATATAAATCATGTGCAAATTCAGCTTGGTAATGAAGAATTTCAAAGCATGGAGGAGAGTAGAGGTATAAAAAGGGAACCACTGGTTTTAAATCAGTGTCTCATTTTTCCCAGGATAGACTCATCTTAGGGTTTGCTAGGAAGGTGGAGGGATGATGTGAAACCCAACGCTATGATAATTCTAAGACATGTTGGTTGGCCATAAGCTAGTTCCTAAAGCCTGGACCCTCCCATGACAACAGACTTAGAATAGACTTTGCACCTTGTCATATACTTTATAATGTTGCCTAGTTGTTTTCTGTAAGTTCTATTTTCCCAACAAGTCATTAGAGAGCAGGACCTTAGCCAATGTTTTCCACAAATTTGAGCTGAGAGAGAGAGAGGGAGAGGGAGAGAGAGAGGGAGAGGGAGAGGGAGAGGGAGAGGGAGAGGAAGAGGGAGAGAGAGAGAGAGAGAGAGAGAGAGAGTGAGAGTGTTAAATTGAGTTGTATTGAGCTTATGCATGTGCTGTTGATGGTAGGAAAACTGTAGAAACTACGTCAACTTAGGTGAATCGATTTCAAGAAGAGGGCATGCTATTTATTCATGTGCTTGCCTGAGAATGACACATGTCATCGTCAGGTGTTTGACAAGAACCAGGCTACTGCCCAACGAAAGAAAGTGAATGCAGTGAGGCCTGAATGGAACACGTCTTCAGGGAAGCATAACTGCTAGTGGCCAGGCTTCCGCTTAGCACAGTTACCGTGAATAAATCACCAAAGGACTTAAAATTGCAAACCTTCACATTTCTTTTAAAAAAATAACTTTAAACTTGATATTTCAATCACAGCTTACATTCAATATTGTTCTGTATTAGTTGCAGGTGCACAGTGGTTGGACAATCATACACTTTACATAGTGTTCTCCCAATATTTCCAGTGCACACACAGTTATCACAATGTTCTTCACTTTATTCTCTATATTGTACTTTACAGCCCAGGGACTATTTTTAATGGCCCATTTGTACTTGCAATCCCTTCACCTTTTCACCCAGTCTCCCAACCTCTCCCCTCTGGCAAACGTCAAAATGTTCTCTGTATCTATGAGTCTGTTTCAATTTTATTTGTTCAGCAAACCGTGTTTCCTTAGGAAAAAGGAACTAACCTCCAGCGAGGGCCTACGATATGCGATGAAGGAGGTGAGCTAACTTTTGTTGTGTATCATGTACTCAGCATTGTCCTAATGAGCACTTTTCATGAATCTGCTCACTGAATCTTCACAAGCACAGAGGGAGATACTGTTACTCCCACTTTATAGGTGGGAAAACAGGTTCAGGTACACACAAGCTTACTTAGGAAACACAAAAAGGCAGTGTGATTGGAACACAGGTCTACCTGACTCCCAGCCCAGCCCCTGACTATGCTACAGCGCACCTCATGCCATCCTCAGAGCAACCCAGACCGACGCTTTCCCGTGTTGCTGCTGTGGAAACTGGAGCTCTGAGGTCAAGGAACTGCCCAAGGTCCAGCCAGGTCTTCTTGACTCAGGCTCATGTAACACTGTTCTGCTACATGGAGCCTCAGTCTGCACTCCCCTACACACTTGTCCCTCTCTCTCTAGCCCTGTAACTGTCCTTCCATCTGTTCCCCACACACACACGGAAAGGAAAAAGAAAAAAGGTCTAGTCACGTGAGAGAGGCCAGTGATGAGGGACATGCTATGCAGCATCATTCTTCTGTGTGTCTTGGCTCATGTGTGCCTGGTTATCTTCTTCCCTTGAACCCTTCATGGGAGTTCACACACTCCTCTGAGCCCTCCTCAACTCCCATCTATCGCTCTTCTTTTTATTTATAAATATTTTTATTCAGTTCAGAGAGGGAGAGGGAGAGAGATAGAAACATCAATGATGAGAGAGAATCATTGACCAGCTGCGTCCTGCACACCCCACAATGGGGATCAAGTCTGCAACCCAAGCACGTGCCCCGACCAGGAATTGAACCGTGACCTCCTGGTTCATAGGTCAACGCTCAACCACTAAGCCACAGTGGCCAGGCCCCACCTCTCACTCTTGAACCAGTTGCTCTCACTGTGCTCTTTACATCACTTGGTTTACACCTCTGCTAGTTCAGTGTCCCTCACACTCTGCCCATTTCTCCATCTAGTCTAGACTGTATCTAGCACAGTGGTTCTCAACCTGTGGGTCGCGACCCCTTTGGGGGTCTAACGACCCTTTCACAGGGGTCGCCTAAGACCATCGGAAAACACATATATAATTACATATTGTTTTTGTGATTAATCACTATGCTTTAATTATGTTCAATTTGTAACAATGAAATTGGGGGTCACCACAACATGAGGAAGTGTATTAAAGGGTCGCAGCATTAGGAAGGTTGAGAACCACTGAGCTAGCATCTTCTTGTGTCATCACCAGCACCTGGCACACTGCTCAGGCACAGTGCACACGAAAGAACTCAAGAGCTTGAATGAAAGCTTGCAGGTCACTACGTGGGTGGTCCTTGGGTAACACCGTCTCGTTAGAACATGGATGAGATGCCATAGGACCTTCCCTCTTGGTTATACCAATTAGCCTATGGTAAAGTTGGTTTTGTTATGCATCATTTCACTGCAATTCCAAGAGCCTACCGACTTGCTGTACAGCACTTACTGCTGAGAAAAACAGCTAGTCAGGATCCCAGCCCCACCTGCAGAGTGTAACAAAGATGCCCTGCAGACAACCACCACCTGAGCCGGGCCATTTCCAGGGAGAGACCGAGTGTTTAGGATGCAAGGCCCCTTGAAGGGAAACTGCAAAGCTAGAAAGCACCTCCCTCTTCCCAGATCTGTGTCAGCTTTCAGAGGCACGAGGTGCCCGCTGCCCCAACATCCGCGGAGGCAGTCAACACTTTGCCTCAGTTGCTAAGTTATTTTGAATGAATCATCTCCGACATCCACCCAGCTCAAATCTCTGCACATCTGCTACCCTATTTGAGTACCGGTCTTTGAATACCTCACACCCATTGCTTCACTTTCCGTGATCCTCAATGGCCATGCTGGGAGTGCTGCAGCGCCTGAACCTGGGCACACAGGGTTGTCCAGAGGCCCCAGCGGTGGCAGATACGAGGACGACATCGGTAGCTTTCTGCCACTATCCTGATGGAACAGCTGGTAGACCAAACCCTGTCTCTATCATTTCGGCTGTGCTGCCAAACCAATTTCTCTTACCTGTTCAGAGAAGGAAAGTTGTGGGTTTTATTTCCCTTCTTTGTCACCAGACTGAGCGTGGTCACTCCTGTCCACGGAGGGACACGGGGCACTGAGACACAACGGGGCACGTGCAGCACACGCTGGGGTTCAGGGTGGATGGAGAGCAGCAGTCAGTCACACGATAGCCAATCTCAAGGACCTGCTCAGTCTCCTTAGTTTAGGTGGAAGCTGACAAGAGACGCGTAGCTGGCAGGTCATGAGGTCCTGCTCTTTACTGCTAAGAACAAACCTATCTGCCATCGAATACAAATTTGGAGCTTGCAGCTGGTTCAGACTTGGCGTAGAGGCCCTTACTATTTTTTTATGTGTTTTTCATGAGGCATTTTTAGATTTGGGATGATAGTGAAAGACAGTGGAAAGAAGTTTGCATAAAATGAACTTAATTGCTAACTTTTTCTCCCTGTAATGGACTTCCTGCCTTTCAGGTCTTATCCCACCACTCTTGCCTTGTACTCCAGCTTCATCTGTCTCCTCAATGTTCTTGAACACCAGTTCATTCCAGCCCCAGGGCCTTTGCACATGCTGTTTTCGTTCCTTTGTACTTGCTGAGCTCTTTCCTGTGCTCTATCCCTGTGGGTCCCTTCTGGTTCAGCTCAAATGTCACTCCCTCTTAGAGGCTTTCTCTGACCACTCATCTCAAACAGGCCCCCACTCTGCTGTCTCCTGCTCCCCAGCCCACCCACCACTGGGCAGAGAGCTCATGACATAACCCTTGCACCTAAAACAGATCTCCTGCCTTTGGCCCTGGCCAGCACACCTTCTACTACCACAGTGTGCCCTCTGTGTGCTGTGGTACTATGGATGCAACATGGATAGATACTGCAAAAGGTTTTCTAACAATGTCTTAAAACAATAAAGGCTTCTGTTAACTCTGAGGAATTCAGAAAATTTAATTAATAAACCACTTTCCAAGCATCTGAACTTTTATTTTAATGTTTCTATTTCACTTTAGCTCCTAAACTATAACAGGTACATTTCTTGAAAAGCATGGCTCAGCGACATGAAAGCTTATTTAATGTTTTAAAGGCTTTATAATTTCTAAAGTTCTTATTCCCTCTCTGGCTCTCTTGTTATCTTAATTTCAGGAAAAACAACCATCTCTTGAATCTATGTCACCATTTAGAGTCACAGAAATTATTCCAAATTTCTTAATTTCCAAGCAACACATTAACTTCTTCAGATTTCTTTCAAAACAGCAACGGGGAAATCCCTGATGATTTCAGCTGACAATTCCTTCATCAGGAAAAGGGTTTCAATGCTAATCACCAGAAAAGTTACAGTTTACCGGAAAGAAAGGGGAAATGCTGACAGATTGCACAACATACCACGAATAAAGCATGATTTATTAGCTGAATGGCATACTCATGCTGACCATTTTATCAAGAATTCCTAGTGACATCATAAACTATGTTGGAGCCAATGAACTGCTTCTATTGTCCGTGGTTCTGAGAGTCCAAGGTGAAAACAAGATTTACTTCTTTGAAGGTTTTATGGGGAAAAGGAAACATCTAACAGTCTGTGCATCCTTCCCCCCATTGCCCCCCCCCTCTCCCCAGACCTCAACCGTGGACTTGGACAAAGGTTCTGGATTTTAAATGAAGCAAAGAACTGAGCTGGAGGGAGCCCTTAATCTGGTATCTAATTCCATCCAGCACTGAGGAGAGCGCTGTTGGTCTATTACTTGGAGGAGGAAAGGCGTGATCTGCTTCTGCCTCTAGGTGTGGGTGCATAGATCAAAGTTCTCTGCGGGGGGCAGCGAGGGCAAATGCCACAGTCAGGTCCCCAGAACAAAATCCTCCCCCCTCCCAGTTACAAAAGGAAGACAGTTGGAAGGTAGTAACTACCAGATTGTACCTTTGACCCCCAATTAATCTGGTAAAATCAGTTAGGTTTCAGTGGAAGTAATCATGTAACGTATCACACATGACATCACCATGAGTACTGGGTTTCCCCCGTGTAGTCTACACAAATCACAAATCCATCAATCCACCATGTGCTTTATTAATGCTTTATTATAGGTGATTACAAACACACAAGGCATTTCACAAACATATCTTGTTAATCATTACATTGTAATTCAGCAGTAGGGATGATGTAAAATTTATGGTCTTCAGTAAGTGAACAGGATACAAAGAAACGAAGCCTGAAACAGCTCCCAGTGACTCAGCCCCAGAGTCAGCCCAAACCTCTCCTCAGATGGGCCCTGAGCATTTACTCATGACATTGGCTAATCTAGTCATTAGATTACTCATTAGATTGGCTGAGAGAGTCAAAGATTACTGGAGAACAAAGAAGAGACTGGTAGGTATACAGAACACTAAGGAAAACTTAGAGATAAAAGCTGTGGTAGCAGTCTTTATTTTAAAAACCACAATAAATCGCCAAAACAAAAAAGTGATTACGAATTTCCCTGTGACCAGCAGCAACTTCTATCACTTATAGGGCACGTATCATAGACTAGATTGCTCCAAGCATTCTCCACACATTCTCTCTCTTAATCCCCATGACAACTCTATCATGTTCAATCCCCCTCTTAGGGTTAAAGAAACTGAAGAGCAAGAAGGTTAAAAACCTGCCTGCCATCTCACAGCTGGAGGGCTGGGAATGGAATCACTCCCGTCCCACTCCAGTCTCAGCTCCTGCCGATGGCACAGCTTCTCTCGTTGAGCATTTTGGAGCCAGTCTCCGAGTGCCCTTCGGGGTCCCTGCGAAACATTTCCAGCATTTTCTGATGTCACATCCTACTAATTACACCAGTGATTAGCGTTTCCCAATAGGAAGATACCATCTACCGAGCTTGTTTAATCACATCTCATCCCACGTCAGCGTCTCTGCCTCAGTGTCCCACTGACCACAGCAGAAACGAAAAAGAAACTGGCTTCCGACCCAGCCTGTGTTATCATCTTTCTGAGGTTCTCACTGCAGAGTTTTAACATTTCCTTCTTAAAAACCTTATAACCACAGACTGGTGCTTCTTGTTTTGACAGTCCAACCTTATTAGATCACGTCCTAGCTCAGTGTAGGCCTTGCTCAATACTCTGAAATTTCAGACCTACTGAAGCTATGAAAAACGTTTCGAAGGAGTCCGAGACCTGATGTGAAATCGGAGTCGTGGGAATTTGGACAAACTAATAAACAGCTCCATGGCAAGCTGAAACAATGATGACAATGCAATGAATCACTAATATTCACTTACAACTTTTTATGCAAAGCCTTCGAAGTGTTTAATGAATTTGTGCAAACCGATTAAACTTCTCTGCCAGCAATAACTAACTCCACGTTGTACTCTCATGACACAATCCTTTCATGGGCTGCTGGCCTGCCTCATGTTATCATGCTCCAATGCCCTCAGGGGCTGGCAGGTGGTTCCAGAAATGCACTCCTATCTACAGAGTAAAGAAATGTTCACAGGAAGAAGAGCTTGAGCTGGGGCAGACTGTAGCAACTGACGCCTGCCTGCCTGAATTGGGGGGTGGGGGGAGGGGGGAAGCTGCAAAAACTTGAGGGAGGAGGTTGGTCTTGCAGCTCAAAAGAGAGAGAGGGAGAAGCAAATGGCTCCCAGTGGAAGAAATTTAGAAAAACTGTTCACATCACCTTTGGGTTATGGGGCCCCATGACTCAGTGTTCAGCCCGTGGAAGTGAAACATTATTTCCCCTCTAGATCGCCGTGCTCCGGTCCCCAGATATAGCCTATAACTTCCACTGCCTCAGCCGCCAAAGCAGATGACTAAGGACGAGGCTAGAGGGTGCAACTTTGGGTTGTTGTTTAGCCTGTATTACTGGTAGCAACCAGAACAGCATAAAATGCCACCAATGAAAGAGGTAAGAAAAAAAGAAAAGAAAAAGATTGTTCTCTGACTCGGGGAACACATCAGGTGGGAGAATTTTCAACTGTGTGATTTTTAAGTAAATGACACAATGAATGTTTTACTTGGGATTTTTTCATCTCAAAGCAGAGAGCAAAGGACCGATTCTCAGTACTTAGCATCTTATTACATTTAGGTCATGGGGAGTAACGAGAAGAATTTTCACTTTTCAATTGGGATCATTTTGTTAACAAAAAGCAAAATCAAAAACAGCGTCAGGCTCTAAGAGGATTAAAAACTCCGAGGCCTCTGGGCGAGGGAGGGAGCACCCGGTGGGACCGGGGCACAGTGGGTAGCCTGCTGCCCGCACAGGCAGACTACGCCACGTGGGAGTGTTGTCCGATTTGGAATTTTTAAAACAAGAAGTTGGAAATGCAGACTGTTATGTGAAATCTCTCATTTTTGCATGTTGCAACTAACTGATGTATGCATGTCCAGCTACGTGGGCCAAACCAAACACATCTGCGGGCTGGATCCAGCGCCGAGACTCTGGTGTCTGCTCTCTGTGACCACAGTGATGGTTTTAACCCTTAAGCAGTTAAAAGGAAACAAGATGGACACGTCCTCCAGGGAGTAAATTATGCCATTGCTTGGTCAAAAGGCTCTTCATAACTCTACTGTGTGGGTTTTTAGAAATAAGTCCGAGAAGTTGATGAGTTTATTCTGCGAGCAATGCCCAGTTTCCCACTGTGCAGCCGGCCGCTGGAAGGGGACGGTGTCAGATCTGCAGGGCGGGTGAGGGAAGGGGTTCAGCGAGGGAGATGTGCTGTGGCCTCAGAGAATGAGATCTGGTTAGAAATCTAGGCTTTGTTCTTTGCTGCTGCTAGAGACGCAGGAACCCAAGGGATGTGTCAACCAGGGTCTCCAGTTGGCAGCTCAGCAGGGTGGATGGAAAAGTTCAGCTAGAAAAGAACCATAATCCCTGCTGATCTGACAACACGTACAGAGGGAGACCACACGGCGGCCGGCTGGCTGCCTGCCTATCTTCCTTATCATGCACAAGGCATCATGCCATCCACCAGGCTCTCAGCTCTCTCCATACTGCTCGCGGGAGAGTTCTAAACATAGCGACTGCACATGTGTTTGGAAGGAAGGGGGTGTCTATTTTAAAGAAGAGAAAGTTCCTTGTCTCTGGCTGTGCAGCTTGAAATTGACAACCCACTGTTCTA
This sequence comes from Myotis lucifugus, assembly GCF_000147115.1. Lineage (NCBI taxonomy): Eukaryota > Metazoa > Chordata > Mammalia > Chiroptera > Vespertilionidae > Myotis > Myotis lucifugus. The sequence goes on from NW_005871075.1 coordinate 3,401,417, forward strand.
CCAGGGACCACTGAACCTCATGTTAAAAGCGAGGAAGAGGCGACCGATTTGGGACTCTTGCCTCTGCGCTGAGTGACGGGAGAGCTGACCTGTGACTGAGTTACAATGGGTTGGGGGAACTCTGTGCTCACTGGCCTGCTCTCATCTGAACATGCTGTCTAACCCACTGGCACAGCACAGCAATGGCACTAAGACCGAACCGTTACAGACTGCTTACTACGCGTTTGCCAGGTGCAGTTCTACGTGCTTGACATGTATGAACGCATTTATTCTTCACACAACCCCAAGGATGTAGGTGCTGCATCATCCCCATTTTACAGATGTCGAAACTTAAACACAGAGGTTAAGTATTTTGCCTAAGGTCACAGTTAGTGATGCGTGGAACAGGAATTCACACTTAGACAGTCTGGCTCCAGTGCTGAGCTCTTAACCATTTAGATAGATAACCTCTCAAAATGGGTATGAGGTAACAGCCACAATTAGAGACTGGGCTACTCACTGCAGAATATGAAGGCTTGGGAATTTTCTGTTCCAATGGAAATTTGCTTTTATGCAGGCCTCAGAGCAATCATGCGTACAGGAGAACAATCTAAGAAACTTCAATCTGCACATTTGACTAATATTTATTTGTATGGCTGAGCTGCACAGACACATACATTCAAGCATACTCATTGTGGGGAGAGAGAGAGAGAGAGAGAGAGAGAGAGAGAGAGAGAGAGAGAGAGAGAAATGGTGTGGGTGGTGGAAGCAGCAGTTTCTCAGTGGCCCCAGCCCCCTGCACGCCTACCTTACTACACAGGTCTTGTGTGAAGTGCAAGTTTGTGATTTAAAGATAAGTGGGATTTTTATTTTTTTATAACATGGCTCCTCCAGGCAAGCCAACTACTTCATCTGCTGCTCCATGGAAAACAAGTTACAACACTGAGAAACAAGGTACCCGTGTGGGGCTGACCGAGAGCCGGCGCCTGGGCCTCCTGAAAGGCTTGCAGAAGGAATCGTATGTATAACTTCTGCCTTGCACACTTCAAACACCCAGCTTCCTGCATAAACTATAACCAAATTAACTTCGCATATATTATCTCAATTTTTCTTGTGATCATTCTCAAGCATTTCTCTAAAGATATAATCTATGGTTATTTTTAGGCCCAGCAGTTGTTTTTTTAAATATAATCTTATTCCCCATTATGACTTGTGATCTTAACTCCCGAGTCTGGCTTTGGTGCCAATCTTACATGGGCCCCTAAAAGAGCACTCAGTAATAACTCCAAAGCCTGTAGGGTCATTGATGATGGCTTGTTATTGCTGTTTAATTGCTTTTTTGTTTATGGCTCTCCACTAGAGGAGGCGGGAACCCGCCTCTAACAATGACTGACACAGTGAACGCTCAATACCTAGCCAATGAAAAATAAACGCCATGAGAATTTAGATACCACAGCACAATGCCACCCTTTGGTCAGAAAAAGCACATTGTATATAGGTGTGTGTTTCTACAGTCCTAAACGAGGCGAGCATCCCCCTTCTAACTTCCCTGTACTCGGAATCTGTTTCTTTTTAACTCAACGTCCTTTGCTGGGTGATGTCATTCACTCCCCTACAACAACCATATGCCAACAACGCCCAAGTTTTTATATCTCCCCCAGCCTCCCCCCAAGCTCCAGGTCTGGTTTTCCAGCTGGCCTCAGATTCCCCCGCCTTCCGTGAGCCACTCAAGTGAACGTTTCCAGAACCCAGCTTTATCTTCACCTTCCCAACCTTACTCCATTTCCCTTCTGAGTGAGGGCACATTTACTGCTGCAATTACCGGGAGACTTTGGTGTCAGACAAGTCCATGTTCAGATTCTCTAGTTGTACAAGGTCGGGCTTCTTTGAGCTTAGGTTTCTACTTCTCTAAGAAGGCACAGTACTACTCCACAGAGTTGTCATGAAGACGAAATCACCTAATCTAGGAAATTCCTTAGCTCTAAGCCAGTATACAGTTTCAGCCTGCAGCAAACAGCACCTTTTATTGTTCTCCATACCAGTCCATTCGGTCTCCATGCATCCAGCCTCCTCCACTGGAAAACTCAAAGCCATGTTTTACTTCTGATGGTCCCTCCACTCCTGCTTACGTCAGAGTCCCCAATTCTATCAATTTGGCTCCTCAGACTCCTAACCTGGCTTTGTCCTCTCCTTTTCCACGGCTCCTGCCCTCATTCAGGCCCTCGTTGCATCTAAACGACTGTCACCATTTGCTTCAGGTCTCTGTACGTAAGCCCATACATCACAGTGACACCAAAATCATCTCTGTCAACACCTACATCGATCATGTCACTCCGATGCCTGGAAACGTTCACGGGCTCCCACAGGTGAAGTCCCCACCCGCATTTTTAAGAAATACGGTGGGAACTATCCCTTATGTCCATAACTTGTCAGAACCGTTCTATGTATTTTTCACTTAATCATCACACCAATGCCAATGAAATAAATACAATGATCCTTGTCTTACAGATGAAAAAAATAAGGCTAATCATTATCCACTAATGCAAGTCAAATAATCTGTCCATTCACAATCCGGTTTGACTCCACCCTGTACATCTGTCAGAGCAATGACTTCCCTTCTTATCTCCAGAAATAAGCTCTAAAAGTCAAGGCACAAAAGGAAATTTCATATAAATCGGAGCCAACCGGATAATCGCTTAGAAGGGTTGAGTGAACACAGCCAATGTCCCGTTTAGCGTTGGAAAGAAGGCCGTTTCTTTGGCTGGCACCAGATGAAGGAGCTGCCACGCATCACCTGTGCTATTTAACTGCAGTTTCATTTCTGTCTTTGCTGAGTCTGTGCAGATGATTTTGTGTATTGCAACTGGAATAGGGTAACAGAGCACGTGGAATGCACCATGGAAATTACTTGTCCTTCCCAAGCAGCTAGAGGGCGCAGAGACCCTTTGCCTTCTTAGCACCTAGCATTGTACTTTGCATGTAATGGGCAGCTAATTTATACACTTGTGGGGAAAAATTCACATCCTTTAATAGTCATCACAAATGTCGAATTAGTTGAGTGTGGGTTAGAGGAGTGTCAGGTAGGTGCTCATCTGATCCTGCAAAACCAACGATCTATGGTCAACAAGACTTGTCTGCCTCCGTGTTCTGCACTGCAGTGGGTGACGCACATTCAGTCAGACTTTGCAAGTATCCATCCAGTTAAGAGCAACATCTTGCAAAGTCAAGAGTCTGACAGTTCCCACAGGCTCCTCTGAGTCAAAGCTGAAGTGCAGGTTCACGGGTGGAGACAGCTGCTCTGAAAGCCGCCTCATTTTCTGGTCTAGTGTGGTCAGGAACAGGAAATCGAACCTGTGGTATTTTGGGCTTTGATTCTACCCTACCCTTAAAAAAGCACTCAGCGGCAGCGGGGTCTGTACGTGTGGAAAGAGTGAGCTCATCTCATGTGTCCGTTGGACAAACAGAAGACGTTGGAAGCCTGAGGTTGGAGCTGCAACACTGGGTCCACCTGCTCAGTGTCCGGGGAAAGCCCTGTGGGTGCTGAGCACAGCGCTGCAGACACTCTGTCCCTATGCCCAGAGTCCCCCGGCTGCACAGGCGCCGAGCTCCTGCCCGGTTCCTCAGCAGTGGGCCTGTAGAGTGGAATCTATAATAGTCTTGCTACAAGCAATCTGGTGGCAAGCACATTCCTACACTCACTAAATTCCAGTGTAACATCCTGAAAGTCCCACAGACCCGGACCTGCCTACTGCCCCAGGCTGGCTCCCTAACCCTCTGGTCTCAGTCTCCTCTCTGGGGACAATGTCATTTGCCTTGCATCATTGCTCTAATCTGCTTTTTCTATCTGATCTAATCAAACAACAGGGGCGAAGCATTTAGCACAGTGCCTACTACATCTATAAGCTCAATAATCAGCAGTACTTGCTAGAATTCCTCTCTCAATTCTTACCCCATATTGTTCTCAAAGTCAAAGTCTTTCAATGGCTTTGAGGCCCTTCCAGATGTGCCCCTCATTACCTCTCTGATCTCACTTCCTGCTTTTCTTCCCCTCACCCACTCCATGTGGACATCTTTGTCGTTCTTGCCACCTGCCAGGCTTACTCATACACCAGGTGCCCCACATGGTCTGATGTGCTGAGGGCAGTGCCTGGCTCAGAGGAGACATCCCAGTCTGTGTTGAATGAAGAATGAATGAACTGGCTTGTACGGTAAACTAATAATGCCTCTGGAGAATTGAACTCTGGACTAAATACCTAACTGCAGAGGACTTGGTATGTTTGGGTCTGCTTCTAAGAGGACCGGGACTCTGGCTCCTACCCTAACAAGAAACTATTCCAGTGCTTCCACGAATCAGTTCATTTCATCCTCACCCCACCCTTCACCGTGTGGTGAGGTATTACTATCAGTGCTTATTTTAGAGACAACCGAGCTCTGAGAGGTTAAGTACTTTGCTGAAGGTCACAAAGCTAGTGAGTGATGGAGGCTGATGTCATGTGCCATCGACCCTACTACCTCCAGGCGGATGACTGTTTTGAATGCTATTTTCTGTCCGACTCTCGCTGATCTCACAGTCCTTTCTGAAGCCAGCAATACAGGCAGGCGACTTTCCTCGGCGCCTCCTCCACTGGCCCCTGCTGCTGGGGTTCCAGCAGATTCCTCAGCTCATCCTGCTCGGGTTATGAGGCAGCAGGTCAGACCAAGTGGTAAGGCAGACTGTTCACTTCAGGGGCAGAAAGGCCCAAATGTTTTGCTTTGTTTTTCTTACAACTTATTCTTCACAAAACCGGCCGATCATTGAGACACAGAAATGACTTTTTTCTCCAACAAATAATGACAGGCTTTGAAGTCAGTGGGTCGGACAGGGCACTGTTTGGAGCCGCCGCTGCTGGTTAGGCAGGATGCTAAAGAGCTGTTCGAGGACACAGAGGTCAGCTGGAATGTCCTCCCGTCACTCCTTCCCCCTCTAGTGCCCATCCATCCTTCAGGACTCACATCAGCACCCTGTCCCCACTGAAGCCGCTCAGACCAGCCCTGTCCTCGGCCTCCTGCCACCCCCTCCAGGCTAAGCCTCTGTCCTCCACCATGACGCTTGCTGAACTGCAGGGAAACTACCTGTCCTCCGACAGGGGGCGCAGGGCCAATGCCACATGCGCGTCCCCTCCGGGCCTCAGGAACAGAGGAGTCCCATAAATGACCGTGGAATGGACTAGGACCGCCCTCCTGCGGTACCACAACCTCGGAGATCTCCGAATCTGCCTTGTCACCTTTGACCTGACTCAGACTGAGATCCAAATGGCACAGCCCTTGATGGGACCCAGTTCTAGTTCAAGAAAGCCACGATTATGTGGAACAGTCTTCAAACCCAATGTTCTTGCCATCTGCTCAAAAGTTCTCCCCCTGGTCTCGATGAATTCATTACCCCCAATTCTCATTACATAAATGTATTCAAAGAGCCATTTACATTTTCCTGAGGGGTCTTTCCTCTCTGCAGAAGGCAGCACAATAAATCGTCATTTCCTCTCGATTCAGCCAACACATTGGCTGACGAGAAGCCTGTATCAATGAGAATATTTATAAGCTCTTGAGTTCTACTGTGTACAGATTTAAAAATACAAAATGTTTGTAAGGGATGCTGACAATATTTTCAAGGGCTTACTTTCAGACTAGTTTATTGGGTCACTGCAAAGGAGCTATCAAATGCAGGGGAAAGAACAACGCATTCCTTTTTACCGGCATCAGGCTATGAGCTGTGGGGCCTGGAGTCTGCATGCAGATGAATATTTCCCCAGCCAATGGGGCAGGGAAGCACACTTTTAAGTATCTGAGGAATAATCCAGATGGGATTTTGAAGTGAGACTCTCTTAATCACCCAAACTTAATCCTATCAATGCTGACTAAATTTTGTGCTGGTTATCGAGATTAATTTAAAAAAACACATCCTGCTTATTTTGAAGCAATGTAGACATGAGTCTCAAACTGGTGACAACAAACCACATACCACAAAGTATTTAAATGAATCAGAAGTTCCAGGGCAGGTGGGGCCTAAATAAAAAAAAAAAAACACCAAAAAACCCAAAAAAAGACAGAACCCTCCCCTCCCCAAAAAACTAAACCCATAAGAACCGCTGGTCACGTTCAACGGCATTCCATTTGGTTCTTATAACAACCTGGTCCATCTCCACAGAAGAGGAAAATAAAGGAAGCAGTTTGAGGAACCTCCTGCCTCTCCTAACTAACAATGCACCCACGGGATTTGAAGTGCTGGCTGACAGCATCGCCAGGGGATGGAGAGGAGGCTCTCTGAGGCCAGACTGCCCGATTCCAAATGCTGGCTCCGACACTTACTGGCCGGCTGATTTTGAGCAAGTTTCTTAACTCTGTGTCTCAGTGTTCTCATCTGCAAAATGGAGCACACACGTCAGAGGGCTGTGGTCAGGGTGAATGCGTTAACTTTTATGAAGTGCTTGCTCCAGTGCGGGGGTACAGGCAGCACTCTTCCCACCCTTGTCTGACTCCAGAGCCCAGGCTTTTTCTTCCACAGCAAGGGTTAGTGTTAGGAAGCATAACACTAACAAATCAACCT
>NW_005871075.1:3408078-3418657 GCF_000147115.1 Myotis lucifugus
AATGTACCTAAAGTCTAGTTGAGGGGTCTGGGGGCCCATCACGTGCCCCTAAAGCGTAAATTGTTCAAAATTCTGGGCACTTTTTAGTCTCTATAGGATGGCAACCCCCCTAGGCCCTACTTCCTCGTTTAATCCATATGACTCAAGGTGGCGGCCGTCTCTACTGTATTGCGCAGCGCTCTTTTGATACGATACCAAGTTGGAATTGAGTTCGTCACGATTAGCCGGCCACCACCGCCATGCTCCGCCTGGCATCCGGGCGGCTCTCTCCACAAACCCACGATTTTCATGTACCACCTTACTGAGGGTTTATCTATGTTCGCATAGCGCGGAGTGTGGTGCAGGACTGATACCACCTTCAGAACAACCCAGTCTAACACAGTACGATGGATGGTCCTGAACGATGAGATCAACCAAACACCTTTTTCAGATAACTACCCATTAGCTTTGTCCTCTCTCGTCGGTATCACCAGCCTCCTTCGTAGGCAAGGTTACCTCCCCGGCTAGCGACCGTCCAAAAAAAACAACTCCGTCCCTCATCTAGATCTGCCAACTTAAAACCACAGGATTGCACCTGACGGGGTCCTTCTAAACAGGGATTTTCCGTAGGTAGGTTTCCGGGCGGTGCCATGGTGCTGCCCCCCCTCCTGAACGTCTCCCGTTTCCGTGGGGGGGGGGGGGGGGGGGGGGGAGGACAAGCTCCAGGGTTGATCTGCGATTCCACACCTGACACTGGAGAAGATATTAGCAAAAGGGCTGCTTTTTGCCAGGCTCTCTGCTGTATAGGGATGTAACTTTAGTGACATCATACTCACTTACCTTAACTGAAAAGCATGAACGGTATGAAATAAAGGCTGTTAAAAATGGGTGTGCCTGTGAGTGAATGTGAGATGTTAATTCATTCCTTGATTTTAGGATCTCTTACAGTAAGTGGCCCAGTGAAGTGATTATAGCAATTTAATCGAAGTTAATAGTAATTTAATTGACCACGAATAACTAGGTTTACAGTGAGAAGGCAAATACTTCTTGAATTTCTAAACGTATGCTGTGTTTTCTATGCAAAACAGTAATCAGAGGTCCTTGGTTTTCGGAGGGAAAACTGGTATAAGTAATGTTCTTTAGATTTCTTAAGAGGAAAGAAGTAAAATCGCTGATCCATTTTCATTCCAGGAAAGATACATCTTGGCCATTTTCCTACCTTGGTGGGCTTCTCTTTAGCAGTCTTCACCTCATGCTTATGTGCGACAACATGAAGGAGGGGAAGGCAATCTTAAAAGCTCTGATAGAAACAACTATGACCCCCTCCCCAAAAACAAACAAACAAACAGACTCTACTACTGCAAAACTCACCAGCTTGCTTCTGTACTTGAGGTATGCTATCTCTCATTCATTCACTCATTTTCTCTCTCACACCCCTCCCTTTCTAGTATGTGCTGTGGCACTGGAAAGGGAATGCTACAGTGTTCAGTAAAGATGCCACGTGCACAGAGGAAGATGATTGTTGAAACGCTAAGGGCACAAGCTCTGAATAAGGCAAGCATGAAATGTCATTAAAGCTCACGTTGTAACATGGGCATAATCCCTAACGGTGCCCGTTTCAGAGGGTCCTGAACAGAAGGACACGGGATCACCAATGCACAGCTGTTACTACAGCGCTCAGCACACATCCTTGCTTGACGAGCACTAGTTATCACTGTTATTTTTATTACCACTCAAGGGTTAATCATTTGCAAAACTAAGACTCTAAACTATAATTCCTACTAATACTTGAATAAATAGCATTTAGTTCTTGGATAGTTCTAAAGGCACACGGGTCAGGGTCACACAGTAATTCAGGGTCTTCATTAGAGGCAACAATTACCATTGGGCAACAATATGCTTAAGTTTTAGCCCAAATAATATTTTAGTTAATAGAAGGCTCAAAATAGAATTTACTAAAGCTAAATAACCAAGAAGCAAACAAACAAACCCAGCTCCTTAAATATATAAAGTTATTGCTTCCCTTTACTTGGGGAGGCAAAATTCAAGCTCTGCCCATAAATCTACCTGATACTCCCTAACCCCCCACCAAACTAAGCTACATTAATGCATATTAAAAGTCAAGGAGCAAATAAGGCAGAACATATGTGATACACTGTGAAGGGATTAATGATCCACTCTTAGGCCTTTCTCTTTCCCTCCCCGGTCCTCCCAGCCCGCTCAGAGCCGAGCTACCTGCAGGCAGGTGTGCCGAGCCCGAGGAGGACAATCTAGATCTGGGAGGTCTTCTCTCTGTGGGTCGGGAGAATGATCAATCTTCCCTCAGGGTCTCTTTTTGGGGGAACTTTCTGAGAAAAACTGAGACCTTCTCTGAAGAAAGCATCCTCTGAATTCTGACCAACTTTTAATTTGGTTTTGGTTTCTCACCAAATGGCTTTTGTGGAGGCTCTTTTTACCTATCTGCTATCCGGTGAAATCAAGATGGTGAAACTCTGACACCTTCTGAGCCCCACATCTTTTTCTCTCTTTGACAGACACACAGAGATAACCGCACTAGGAGTTCCCACAAAGGGAAGAGATGGGAGGTACCAGGGGTACGAACTCAAGTCTAGGGAGACAAGCACAGGGCTGACAATCACAGTGCTTTTACAGGAAACAAGGGATATGGAGGCAAACCAAAGCCATAAAAAGGTGCTTTTCCTTCTTCTGCAGCCAAACCCGATGTCATCACAGCCACACGACATTCAAGAAAGTCCAACCTATTTTAAGGAGTTTCAGGTGACAGATTATTGGCTCACAATGAGACACAGACTGATGGATACGGAGGAGAAAAAGTTCACTGTGCCGTGAACCACTGCTAATCTTAACTGATAAAACCAGCAGAGACATGCATCTCCACTTTCAAGTGTTTACTGGATGACATCACACCGTGGGTTTAATCAAAGTGCTGTCCGGATTATCCGGTAAATGTCACATAATCATACTTGAGTGCCTTAGATAAAGGCCTCGGAACACTGTCAATGATTTCACACTGCAAAACAAATTTCCCAGGTGAGTGCGTGACATTAACTCCTTTACCCTTGTGTTCTTTCGGGTATAACTCTAACCCCATACATGACATCTGTCTTGAACAGAACTATGATTTTGTTTTAGAAAAGAATCCTGTAATGCAAGACAGTTTCCATTAGGCACATAAGAAAGTATCAGATTGAAGCTTTTGACGTAGGTTGGTAAAATAAATATCACAATATCAATCCATCAGGGGAAATGCATATCAAAACAATGAGAAAACACTTCACACCAACTAGGATGCTACAATCAAAGAGACAGATAACAACAAGTGTCGGCGAGGACGAGGAGAGATGGGAACCCTCACACACTGCTGCTGGGAATGTAAAATGGCGCAGCCGCTTTGGAAAACAGCCTGGCAGTTCCTAAAAAGGATAAACATAGAGTTACCATATGACCAGCAATTGCACTCCCAGACATATACCACGAGAAATGAAAGTAAAAACATATGTCCACTTGAACACGAATGTTGATAAGCAGCATTATTCTTAGCAGCCAAAAGATAAGACACAACTCAAATGATCATCAACTGATGAATGGATAAACAACATGTGGTATAGCCACACAGTGGAATGTTACGTACCACTAAAAAGAAAGTTCTTTCACATGCTACAACATGGATGAACCTTGAAAGCATGATGTGAGGTGAGAGAAGCCAGTCACAAAAGGCCACATATGCATATTTATAAGAAATGTTCAGAACAGGCAAATCTACAGAAACAGATTAGTGGAAAAAGATTAGTGGTTGCCTAGAGCTGGGGGAGGTGGGGGGGCTTGGAGGAAATGGAAAGTGAATACTGATGGGTACAGGGATTCTTTTTGAAAATGTTCTAAAATTGCTTGTGGTGATAGTTACTCTGGGAATATCATAAAAATCATTGCATCGTGCAGGTTAAATGGGTCAATTGTGAATTATATCTCAATAAAGCTGCTATAAAAAGGCAATATGATCGACCAACTACCGCAGGAGTTGCTTCTTAAGGATTCTGATGGCATTCTCTCTCACAACTCTCAGGGAGTCACCTGTCAGGTACGAGGTCAGGACCGAATGAATGATTTTCAAAAATTTTAGCAACCTCATTAATGCTTACAGTCATCCTGCTACTTCTGCTACTCAGTATCCTTGAGGATTAAGCTTTTTTCCTGTTTGTAGTCCTACATTAATCAGCATGGAACGTCCACATAGTAGGTGCTCAGTTATTATTTCTTGAATTGAATTCAAATATATTTCAAAAATAACCAATTGGGGACCATAAATAAAAGTCAACCGAAGAATATTTTGCCTTGTTTGAAGAAAGATGATCAGCACCACTATAGCTCTCTTTTTTAATCCTCACCTGAGGATATTTTCCATTGATTTTTGGAGTGAAAGACAGAGAGAAATATTGATGTGAGAGAAACACATCGATTGGTTGCCTCCAGCATGCACCCTGACAAGGGCCTGGGCTGGGAAGGAGCCTGCAACTGAGGTTCGTGTCCTTGACCGGGATCAAACCCAGGACCCTTCAGTCTACAGGCTGACGCTCTATCCATTGAGCCAAACCAGCTAGGGCACCACTACAGCTCTTTACCACACTAAATCTGGGGCCTCTGAAATGCAATGAAGTCCCTAAAATATTAATCAGTGCTGGCTATAACAATAAGATTCATGCTATTCAACTGCCTGGTTTGTATCTCCCTTGATAAAATCTGAACCGTCCTGGACAGCAGTCACTTTCAAAGTGATTTCTATACAACAGCCCTGAGAGTACGGGTGGGGCAACATTCCACTTCTCTGACATTTAATGTCAGGAAAAACCCAGGTGGTCTATTGTGGTTGTTGTTTGTTTTGCTTTTTCCTATATTACAGCTTGATATTCAAGAGGATGAGCTTTGTAGCTAGTCCCGCCTGGCTTTAAATTTGAGCTCTACCATTGATTACTAGCTGTTTAAGGTTGGCACAAGTTATCTGACATCTCCATACTTCAGTTTCACCATTTGTAAAATATGTGCCACGGGATTCCTGTGAAGACATAAAGCACCTAGAAGAGTGCCTGGAATACAACAAGTGCTCAGCAGTGAAAGCTATTACTATAGTAGAATTCAAATTTGCAGAATCCCTGAAACAGAACTCAGGCATAGCTATTGTTGTCACAGAGAGGAACATACAGCACCAAATATAAACCAGGTCTACTGAGACAGATCGAAGTAAAACTATGGAATTACACTCTTCTCCAAGTTCCTGATTGGGAAATACTATTCCAAACTACAGGTGTTTTTGTTTGTTTTTTGTAAAAGACAATTTGAAACAATTTCAAATTTTCTCAACAAAATTCTTGATGATACAAAGGGAGTTTTTGCACTATTTTCCTTTCCATAGATTCTCTATTATTGCTAGTGTGGCAGATACTGAGAATATTTACCAATATCAAAATTCTCCTCTTCCTCCTGGGTCCCTAACTACCTATTTTTTCAGCCTTCCCTGTAGGTAGGTGTGGTACACGTGACTCAGTCCTGGCCAATAAAATGTGAGCGAAAGTGATGTGTATTTCCTGGTCTAGATCTGGCCCAACCTTATTCTTTCCCCATGGGACCAATTTGAATGGAGGGGATTCAGGAGGAGGGAGCCACAAGATGGAAGGAGCCTGGGTCCTTGAATAACTTTCTGGAGTAGACTGCCCAAAAACCACACTGTAATTTATAAAGGGAAAAAGACACAGTAATAAGCCACTGGGGTTTTGGAGTTGTTTATATAGAAGCACCTGTTAGTTACTCTAATTAATGCAGCTAGGTAGAGCTTTGTTAATTATTGTTTAGCGGATCAGGTTTGCTTCCAGAATAGTTCTCTCTCTGTTAGATACTGGCAACACTTATACTAATAAAACACATTTCACAGATCCCTTCTGCTTAGTCTCTTTTACCATCACCATGATCACTAGATACAATCTTTCAATCATACCCACAAAACATATCCAGGTGTATTATCTGATCCTGCCAGATTCCTCTTGAGAGGATGTCTTCTGCATTGTGTTACTTGTAATCTTAATACAGATCTCTTTGCAGAGCTGGCCAAGGGATACCTCTTACTGTGCACTTAATTAGTCACCACCTCAGAAAACTGTTTTATAATTACATCAAGCTCTGAGGAGTTGACCAATTTAAAACTCTCAGGCAAAAATTAAAAGCTATCAGCAAACACTGATTACATTTAGCTATAATTTTCATATAACTCTTTATAGCAATCTTTTAGTAAGTAGCCCATGTATTTAATGTAACCACAATTTTTTTTTGTATTAAAGTTACAAATGCAGTGAAATGTAAATGAAATCTTTTATAATTACTGTTGTCAACCTCTTGGGATGAATAAGCCAAGTTTGTACAGCTACCTTGGCTTTAACACCATCAACAACTTCCTGCAAATTTCTATTCTTGCCTGGTAACACCTCCTTTTTCTCTTCCCTTTCTTTAATGGTCTTAGTGCTCACTACAATTATAGCTTTTTAGTTGCTATTTTATTGCCTGATTTCATTACTAGACTGTTAATTCCCATTAAGGCAGAGCTCATATCTGGTTTTGTTCGTCCAATAAATATTCCCTGAATGCCTATTGTCAGGCCCTGCTCCAGGAACAAGAGAATTAAACATCATTAGGATATGGTACCTGGCCTCAAGGTTCATACAGTTTGGTGGAGGAGACAGGTAAAAAGCCTATAAATAATATATGCGGGATGAGTGCTACTATGGTGTATTATCACTTCATGCTTCCTTGGTTTTTGGTGGTAGAAGAGACTGTCTTTCTATCTCATGATAGCCCAGCCCGTCTGAGAACTGCCTCTTTTGTATTCATATCTTTGACACCCATATTTGTATCACGTGGCTCTGTCCCCTTGACCACAGTTGCTTGGATTACAGTAGACTTAGACCTATGCTATATCAACCAACTTCTCCCTTCTGAGAGGCTGGAATTGGAACTGAGAGATTCTAATTTGATCTGAGCTCTGTAGTTGAGATGAGAGAGGATACGTACCCTAGAGTGCTATGTGGTACTTTCATATAAGATATACTAGAGGCCCGATGCACGAAATTCGTGCATGGGTAGGGTCCCTCTTGCTACAAAATAAGCCCATGTTTCCTTGTTTATCAAAAGAGGATGGAAACAACAGCAAAGATGTGTGATGTGCTCCCCCAAAACTGAGCCCGTGGCGTCCCAGGACACGTGCAGACCCAAGTACAGCTCAGCGTCCTTCTCACCAGGTAGCCAGTGATACTGAGAAAGCTGGCCCAGAGAGAGGAGAAAGAAGCAAGGATGGAAAGGAGACATGAGAGACTGTATGGACTGAGGAAGACCTCAAGAGCCCACTTCTCATTCTGGTTCTTGTCCCTTTCCCCATGAGACACCCCTGCTTCTTGATAGCTGTTCATTGTTATTGCTAAACCTCTCTTGTGTTACTTTATTCTGCTTTCAACCATGTTTTAACTGAAAGATTTCTACTTAATCTCAGTCACTTTCATATAAGATATACTAGAGGCCCGATGCACGAAATTCGTGCATGGGTAGGGTCCCTAGGCTTGGCTGGCTATCAGGTACGATCTATGGGGCTACTGGCAGGGCAATGGGGGGGGGCGCTGGCACTGGCCTTGGCTGGCTTGGTGCCGCCCACTCACCAGCTGGCCCTGGCCCTGCTGGTTGCCTCCCTCTGTGGGGCAACCGACAGGGTGATTGGGGGGGGTCCCTGCTGGCACCCGCCTTGGCTGACCTGGGACCTGCGGGCTGGGGGCAGCTCCTGCGTTGAGCGTCTGCCCCCTGGTGGTCTGTGCGCATCATAGCAACTGGTCATTCCACTGGTTGTTCTGCTGTTTGGTCAATTTGCATATTAGGCTTTTATTATATAGGATGGGCTATTATCAAAGAATGTCGCTTTTTTATGTTATAAACCAGGGGTGGGGAATCTTTTTTCTGCCAAGGGCCATTTGGAGATTTATAACATCATTCAATTAATATAATTCACTTCATATAAATTTATGTTGCTGTGAAAAAAGCTCCTAGATTTATTGAATTTCTAGTCCCACCTGCAGTTGCCTTGGCAGGGCCAGGCCAAATGATTCCTCGGGCCTTATCTGGCCCATGGCCGGATGTTCCCCACCCCGGTAATGCCTTGGCTGGATTTTAAAACTTGGGAACTCTAACGATAGTTCTCAGGTGCTCGCCGCGAGGTTTCCCATTTCCTCACTGGTGACTTTATAATGCAGACCCATTTCCATTCAAGGGCAGAACATCAAAGCCCAACATTCTTTAAACTCCTGTGAAAAACACTATCACATGTGTCCACCAGCTTTTGTGGCCAGTTAACATTCAGGGGAGAAAATAATTCCTCTTATAAACATCAATGGTGTATTTGTACTCATAAACAAAAAGGCTTTGATGACGAATGCTTTGATTTCGGCTCAGCAGTTGATCAACTAGCCTGATTAACAACTGTTAACTGGAGACACCAGAATTGGAACACACCTAAAACACATGGTTTTAAGGCCCTACCAAGAAAAGAAACTTAAGCTTTATATTGGGGGCGGGGGGGGGGGGGGTGGAGATAATACACTAGAGATTTCCATATCAACACACCCACAAACCTTTGCTACTTTTAAAGTGCATTCTGTTCATTCTTCAGGCACTGTGAACGTAAGGGGAGTAAGCTCTGTCCTAAATGAGCTCACAGTTCACTGGGAAGGACAGACGAGGAAAGAGGAGACCATAACGCCCTCTGCGAAGAGACATGCTGGAGATCCCAGTGTGGATGAGAGGTTTCCCCAGCCAGGCCTTGCACCGAGTCCAAGAGAATAGGGGAGAGTTAGGCAGCACCAGAGCAGAGGCCGGGGCAGGATTGCTAAGAGACAGGAGCACACGATGCTCAAGTACAAAGCGAAGACGTGAGGGAGAAGAGGGTCTGCGTGTCAGCTGCCGGCCGGCCGGAAACAGCTGTGCACACAAGATGCTTCAGGTAACTGACTATATTTTCCTCCAAAGCTACGGTTCCCAGTGCTTTTCATATATTTTGATTACTCAAGTTTGATTCAGTTCACCCACTATTTATTGAGGATTTAGTAAGTTGTAGGTACTGTAGCCCTGGGAGCACCAAGATGAGTGAGACCGCGGACAGCACTTGTCCGGAACAGCCTCGCCTCGCAGGGAAGACAGACACACAGAGTCCAGAGTGTTAAGAAAACTACATGCATGAAGGTGAAGGGGCAAAAGAGCCTGAAATGAGTCCTTCAGAACGAATAAGAACACACCAGCCAGCTTAACAACAGGAACAAGTGAAGAAGCATTTCAGATGCAGAAAGAACATAAACAACGATGATCGCTGGGTATGACATTGTAATAACTAGGCTTGGTGCCAGGTGTACTAGATTCATTGGGGGGGGGGGGATCAACTTCGTAAGTTACATAAATGTCTAACCACTGTGCGGCAAACGGGACATTAATGTAATAATGAATGTCAACTGTCATTGAAAAATAAAAACAAATTTTAAAAAAAGGCATTGCCGGGAGAAAGTACCAGGGCACCGGGAGAGAACGAACCTGAGAAATAGCCAGGAGCCAAAATAACTGCAATGTGATCGTTGGGAGGGAGCGAGGGAGTTGGCCTATTATGACTGCAGGGTTTTGGTTTGAGTGGGCGATCCACTGATTGCGGCGGGGACTGCAGGAAGAGCAGCTGATTCTGGAGAAAAAAGTCACCCGGAAGCTGCAACGCCGCCACGTCCAAGTGGAAAGAGGAGTATTACGAGTAAGACGACGGCCAGGGCTCTCGCTCAGCAGCGTAAAGTGGGGGTAGGAGCAGAAGCCATGGAAACAACTGAAATGACACAGTATAAAGGAGGGCAGCTGGCCACAAGCAGCATCCTAAAAAATAGTACTGTAGGTGTGGGCAGAGGACCAAGAAGCTCACAGAGATGACGGAGGGAGCAATGAGTTTCTAGGAGAAGGAAGTAGGCAAACGTTTTAAGTGAAGCAAAGAGACCAGTAAGATAGGGACTGAAAATTCTGCAATCCGCAGGTTGCTGGAGACATGGTCTGGAGAAGCGTGCTTGGAGTGTTTGAGAGAGATGAGGCTGGGGAGGAGGGAACGGAGAGAGGAAGTGGTCCCTGGGTATCCGACCACTCTTTTAAGAAGGCTGCTTGGGAAGGGGAAGCGAGAGAAGGGACATCTGCTAGATGCAGGACAATCTCAATCTCTCTCTCATCTAGCAATCATTTGAAAGGGAAAGACGGAAAGACAGAAAGACGAGTGGGTTCCAAGGCTGAGAAGAAAGCCGCAGGGATGGAGACGAGTGATATAGTGAAGAAGACATAACTGAAGAAAAGGTCCTGGAGGAGAACACTGTCCTAACTATGCACTTTATTTTAACACATTTTAGCTTTTAATTGTCACGCAATATAGGTGCCAAGCAGTAGTGGCAGGCACGGAACAGTGACACGGGGCTTGGAGCAACACCAGAGAGTGTGAGACAAATTCTGGATCTTATTATCTGAAGGTTCTTACGTGTTCGATAAA
>NW_005871075.1:3418757-3511278 GCF_000147115.1 Myotis lucifugus
GATAAACCCGACAGAGGAGGCACATAGGTGGTGAGATGAGAGAAAGCCCGCCCCTCACAGCATCCCCTGCAGTTCTGGGATAAGCAGGGGATTACAGCCACGACACAAACATGACTTTCTTAGGCTGCAAGGAGTCAGATCTGAGTTTGAGCCTCAGCTTTGCTTGAAATTAACTGCTGGCTTTGGACAATTGCTTTGCTCTCGGCCTCAGTGTCTTCCTCTACAAAACGGAGGGGCCCTGGCTGGTTTGGCTCTGTGGATAGAGCGTCGGCCTGCGGAGTGAAGGGTCCTGGGTTCGATTCCAGTCAGGGATACGTGCCTAGGTTGGGGGCTCGGTCCCCGTAGGGGTTGTGTGGAGGCAGCGGATCAATGATTCTCTCTCATCATTGATGTTTCTCTCTCTCCCTCTCCCTTCCTCTCTGAAATCAATGAAAAATACAGATATTTAAAAGACACCTTAAACACACACACAAAAAAAAACCCCAAACAAACAAACAAAAAAACACACACAGAGGGAAGTGTCATTACAGCCCAGACAGCAAGGCTTAGGCAAGTTCCCAGGCATGCAAGTACTTTGTAAAATAGATGCTCTGTGCAGGTATATATGCTGTTTGGAATCTCTGAAAACTGGGCAAATCTAGGAGAGATTGGTCCTTGACTAGTTTGTGTTGTTTTGGCTACCACTGTAAAGTCATATCAATACCAAGGAAAGTAGGTGGTAAAGAAAGACCTTCAGCTTTCATTGGCAATTAATGCCTTTGGATTTTCTGGTGGTTTTGTGAGCTTGAGAAGGAGCCAGAAGGTTGGGTGTTGAAAGGAGTACAAATTAGTTACCCCAGGCACTGGGGGGTGGGGCAACAAGTGTGGCAATGGGCAATGGAGACTGTACACACGAGACTCCTGTGTACATCCTAACGGTTAGGGACTCGAGTTTTAGTCAAGACAAACCCAAGTTTGAATCCTGACTCAGTCACTTATTAGCCACGACCCCTTGGACCCAACGCCGCCGAGCTTCAGTTTCCTCACGTGTAAACTGGGATAACAGCATCTACCCTCACAATGTTGTCATGTTTGGACACACACTGTATGTATCTATGTGAGTTCGTGTGTATCTATGTGAGTTCCTGGTATGCTGTACGTGCTCAATAAAGGCCTCTGGTGCAGGCGTCACAGCACCTTGCATCGCTTTTCCATGTAGCTGTTACTTATTGACACTTAGTAAGAGCTTTGTAGGTGCATTGTTATCTAAACATACATACTTAAAGTATAAGATCTATTATGTCACTTAGACTTTAAAACTCCACAAGAGTAAAAACTATGTCTATCTATTTTTCTCTGGGTCCTCAGGGTATAAAGTACCCGGCACAGAGTGGGTATTTAGAAAATATTTGTTGAAGGAAGAGAGTGAGGCAGAGAAAAAAGAGGGAAGGAGGGATGGATGTTGAGAGATGCCAACTCAGAGGATACGAAATTCAAGACAGAAGGATGGAAACAAGGCACCCCTGGGCTACTGAATGTGGTGAAGACTTGTTGCAAAAAGCCACTTTCTTGGGCCGATGTGACTTATTTTTACTCCTCTACACTTGGATGCAATCTTTCTCTCCATCTGGCAAATCGGAATGGACCAGCCATATTTCGAGTTTGCTAACGACTGCCTAAGGTACATATCTGTTGCTTTCCAGAGCAAACCACGCCATCGTTTTAGGTTATTGTGGTGATAAGCGCCTTCAGATCCAATTCCAACGACACAGCATGGAAGTGCATTTGACTCAAATCCAGCTATATTTAGAATCCTTTTCACACTGCATCACTCAAGCAGATGTGGGGACAGCTGTTGCTATTCTTTCCTAGAATCTTACCGAGAGGAAGGTTTTAGTAAGGTTTTTAAAAATAAATTACACAGGTGTTGTCTGAGTCATTAGCGCATGAGCTGTAAGAAGGATGTGGCCTCTGGGCTCAGTGGTTGGGGCGTCATCTGTGCACTGCAAGGCTGGAGGTTGACTCTGGTTGGTTGTGAACAGGAGGCAGCCGATCAATGTTTCTCTCTCACATCAATCTTTCTCTCCCTCTCCCTTCCTGTCTCTCTAAAATCAATAACATTTTAAAAATGTACAAATCAGGCTCCCTTTCCACAAGCTCCAAGATGGGAATAGGGCTTTGACTGTGTGCAACCAATCTATTTTCGTTTGGTTGCATCAAGTTATTTTTTTCACAGAACAAGAAATAAAGTTCTCCCTGGAGTTTTGTTGTTGTTAGTAGTTATTCTAATATCATCACAGAATAAAGTGAGGCCATGAAGTCCTTTCTCTAGATTCAGATTCAAGTAACATTGAGAGACATGGCGCAGAAGCTCTGTAAATGCTTCCATGTCCACTGTGTCATTTTCCCAAGAGATTTACAGATAACCAAAGCAAATGTGAATGACAGGCCTTCAAAAAAGTGAGAAGCCAGAGAGACAGCTGAGAACCCTAAGAACAACGGAAGCCAAGTGCCCTGGGGTGGTGCACAGGCCTCTGTTGAGCAGTCCTGCATCCTCCGTTCTGAGCCAGGACCACTGGGCTGGCTGGCCTCCAGACCCCAGGCCACTCTGCTCGGCTCTCTCAGGCTCTGCATCTGCTTGTCACTCCAAGTCTCGGCCAGTGTGGAACTCTTTGAACTCAAGTCAACTAAAGGAGCTGTGAGAGTTGAGGAAATGTCCCATGCTTAGGGGGTATTTTTTAATAAGGTGGGAGTACCCAAAAGTAAACTTTTTACCCTCTGAATTTTTATTTAGTTACTATAAAGCCAATAATATTCCAGTATTGTGTTGTTGATCAAGGTGCCTGAGTCGAAACTGAGAGACAGGCAAAGTCAGCCTAATCATAAAGTTATAGAAGAAACCCAAATTGTGTCTCCACGTTGACTGTGGTGTGTCGAGGGCCATGCCCTCCCCCACCATCAAGCATGCTTTTCATATTATCCCATCTTACAGATACGCACAGAGATTAATGAGGCAATTTCCAGGTGATCACAACTAGCAAGAGAGGCAGGATGGTGCTTACACACAGTTCTCTTGATTCTAAGTTCAGTGCTTTCTTGGATACCACAGTAGCAGTGGTGGTTAATAATTACTGTGTGTTACTGTGTCAGGCAGTGTGCCAACAGTTCGACATTGGAGCTTATCTTATCTCATCATCATAATAACTCAATGATGTAGATATTATTACTATTCCAATTTACAGATGTGGAAAGTGAGCCCAGAGAGGTTACCTAATATGCCCAAGGTCAGACAGCTACTAAGAAGCACCATTGAGATTCTAATTCAAGCAGTTTGCTTTAAGACAGTGGTTCTCAACCTTGGCTGCACATTAGAATCACCTGGGAATCTTTTAAAAATCCTGATTTCTGGGCCTCATCCTCCGGAAATTCTGTTTCTTTGTTATGGGGGGGGGCCCCCACATTAGTAACAAAGAAACAGAATTTCCGGAGAATGAGGCCCAGAAATCAGGATTTTAAAAAGATTCCCAGGTGATTCTAATGTGCAGCCAAGGTTGAGAACCACTGCTTTAAGGCTTGCTAGACAGCAATTCGATGGACTCTTATAATAGCCAAGCTGCCCTCATCGCAGTTTCCACCCACAATTTAGGTGACAACAGTTTCAGGGAGAAGAGTCCAGGATTCCCTAACATGGCTCTACACAGGAGCTCCCAGTCAACGAGACACGGGCGCTGTCAGAAGGGTCCCCTGCTCTGAACACAAGCACAGCTGCAGGAGCACAGCGCAGCCGCTGTAAACACGGAGGGCACAGGCTGTACAGCACCACCCCCTGTGCCCAAGCGCGATGAATTATACACAAACAACACACTGTGATTATGTGCTGAACGAAACTCCATGGAAATGACTGCATCTTCACTGACGTAGGCTGAAGTACTGACTTTCTCAGGGTTATATCTGTGCTTTAAGATTAGGAGACAAAAGGCTGAAATCAAAGGGTAAGTTCTTCCTCTTAAATCAAAGGAGTTAGTGGAGCAGAGGTAAATGTGTGCCCCACCAACCACATGGGGCCTACAGACGGCTTTCGCTCTGTTCCACATTGCTTTTAATTAGCAATCATTAGGCATATTTAAAAATTAAGACATTTCATTACAAAATCCAAACTTCCAATTTCTCTAAGAAAAACTAGGAGATATGATACTAGACAGGGCACGGGCTCTCTCTCTAGCTCACCAATTTCGACAGAACCAGTTTTACCCATTTATTCCTCCGTGGTCCCTTCCGGATCGTGAGCTTAGGAAACCTGAGTTGGAGAGTGTGGAGGCAGACCTGGAAGTGCCTCCGAGCCTTCTAAGATTCTCGAGTCAGTTTCAACACACCCAACAGCGTCCTCTGCCAGCCTCGCTAGAGCACACTGACATTTTAGTCATTCAGTAACTAAGCTTCCGTTTTCGCCTCAGATGACAAGATAAACCAACAGCTCCCTCTCAACTTGGCTTGGCTGTCTCTGAAACGACAATGTCTCCAGCATTGAAGCACCACCATCAGCAGGGCCTGTCGCAGCAGCGACCTTTCCCTGGCTCCAGGTCAAATGACCCCGTGTGCCCTGCACACCCTGGGCAAAGGCTAAGTCTGTCTCACCCGCGTGTCCTCGTGTTTTAAGGGAGAAAGGCTCCCACTGGCAAAAACTCTGAACCTTTGGTAAAGCCACCTCCATCGGCTTATAACTGTCCCAAACATTTACATTCGCATCCACTAACCCCGTGGTCAGCAAACTGCGGCTCGCGAGCCACATGCGGCTCTTTGGCCCCTTGAGTGTGGCTCTTCCACAAAATACCACGTGCGGGCGCGCACCTACACAAGAGCCACATTCAGGGGGCCAAAGAGCCCCATGTGGCTCGCGAGCCGCAGTTTGCCGACCACTGCACTAACCCCTTCTGGGCAGATGGGCAGGGCTCTCTTCCTGAAACCTCCGTGGTCTGCAGCTGTGCTCTGTTCAGGCAGACGGGAGGTCCGAGGGGCAGGAGCCAGGGAGGCGAGTATGCATTTGAGAAAGTCTTAAATTACTCAATTAAATAGGTTTATCCGATCCAAATATAGTTCCAGATGAACCACACCAGTATAAAACGGGATTTCCTTTACTAAATTTGGGATTTTATAATGTAATAAAAATATTTCTTCAATTAGTCAGTGAACTGCCATTGAATGTTCTCGTCCTAAATAAAGGATCTACACACATGTAACTGCTTTCTTCTGTCTGGACCCCAGACAAAAAACTAAAAACCAGAAGGGACCGAATGCACTGCTAGAATTACCCATTTGGTATCACTTTATATTATTTCAGATAGACGTCAGCTAGAGACTTTTTTAAAAATGAGGTTAATAGGATCCTTTCTAAACAGGATTTATTTTGTTTTCATTCTGTGTTTGATGATAGGGAATATGCAGCTTCTTTCACTGTTAAAAAATTCCTGCTTGTTAGAAAGTCTGCCGTCAATTCAGCTTTACTGCTTCAAATAAGCAGTTTGCACACAGAACAATAAAACTGTTTAATGAAAGAACATAATAGGCTTAGCAGATGCTGCAATCACAGAACATTTTAGGTAAATGGTTTTAAAAGGACATGTCATCAGTTTAGAAAGTCGGAGAAAACAAAATTCAGCTGCTGAGTTTCTGCAGCCTCTCTCTGAGGGGACGTTTGGGCCTATTGTTCTCTAGTAGAAACACAAGGCTAAGTTTACAATGAACCAACTTACAGCAAACGTGGCCACAGGGAGTGTAACTCTCTAACTAGGTCCCATTACCCCTGTTCCTGCTTGTGTTGCTAATAAAGGCACTTTGATGGGTTCTTAAAAAAACCCATCTTTACCATTTGTTTGCTGACAGCTTCTGGGGTGTTAAAGAAAACTGTTGCTTTCTTAGCAGAGTCCTTAAACAACCACTAGATGAGGACATACAGATGGCTCCTGCCCTCAAGGAACTTATACTGCAGCAGGAAAACAACAGAAAAAATACATGCTCATCGGTATATAGTTTAACCCACTTCTTGCTAATTTATGGATCGTGTAAAAGACTGTACCGAGTTTACTAAGTCATTTCTGCTAATACAAATGCCACCTTCAGAAGGACAAACTTTTTAAGGCTGAAAAAGGGTGTTACAATTTTAGAATGTTACGTAAGACAACCTAATTACCGAGAAGATAGGCAAGCATGGGAAGAGGCCGATATTTTATTTCCTAACAATGAAGTTGGGTGATCTACTTTGTTATTTTAGTGAATTAAAGTTACAATTTAAGTCTGCTTAGTGTTTCAACTCTTAGTTTCAAAAAAAGAGAGAAAATTAAAGCAGTGGTCTTAGTTTAATGCATCAAAAAACAAAACAAAACAAAACAAAAACGCCTTATGACCAGCAAATCCCGTGGTCGGCAAACTGTGGCTCTCGAGCCACATGCGGCTCTTTGGCCCCTTGAGTGTGGCTCTTCCACAAAATACCACGTGCAGGCGCACGTACAGTGCGATTGAAACTTCGTGGCCCATGCACAGAAGTCGGTTTTCGGCCTGGGCGAGTCTATTTTGAAGAAGTACTGTTGATATTTGGCTCTGTTGACTAATGAGTTTGCCGACCACTGCCCTAACCCTACACATGCTGTGAAAAAGTTTAAGCAGACTTGGCTTACTCCCGTCTATTGACTTGGTTCTAATTAGTACTCTTTCTTAACACAATGCTTGTATCATACACACTCCATTACAAATATGTGAGAGGGGTCTCAGCATGGTCATTATCATCCTTAAATAACAAGACCGTTCTCTCCCAAGGAAGCTGCTCTTCCGACGGTGGCAGAGAAAATGTTACTGTCCCTGCTGCTGGACCCACCTTCTGCAATATACAAGGGGAAGAAAACATCCCTGACATATCTCCTGCTCCATCTGCTCACTGCCTCGGGCTCCCATGTCTCTCTCAGCTCCCAGGTGCACTGAACCACATCTATCAAAATATTTACCCCGAAAATAGCTTTGTAATAAGAGTGGAATGATCTTATTTGATGATCTCTTTTCAAAATACCTATGCATTTAACTGGCAATTCTAAACTTTTGGAGATAGATCACATGAACCCACTTATTGGAAAAAAACAAAAACACAAACCAAAATTCCCCTCATGGTAGTTCTAGTTGATATATTCTAATCACTCTACAAGCACACAACGGATTTAATTTGCTTTACATTTCCACCTGACTATGGTTCTGGCCTCCAGCTGAGTGTGCTCAATTCCAATTCCGTCCTGGTTCTCATTTCTAGTTGAACTTGCTAGATGGTTAGCAGGGAGACAATATTAGGTGTGAACCTTTAGTAGCGATGGCACACCAATATTACACACAGCAAGTGAAAGCTATGATGGTCTATTGCAATTTTTGAACAGGTTAAAGCGAATTATCAGCCCGGCTGGTGTGGCTCAGTGTTGAGCGTCGATCTATGAACCAGGAGGTCACAGATTCAGTTCCCAGTTAGGGAACATACCCAGGTTGCGGTTTGATCCCCAGGAAGGGGCGTGCAGGAGGCAGCTGATCAATGATTTTCTCTCACCATTGATCTTTGTATCCTTCTCTCCCTTTCCCTTCTTCTCTGAAATCAATAAAAACATATTAAAAAAATAAAGCGACTATCATCTTTTGGGGCTACTAATTTTTATTCCAGAATGAAAATCAAAAGACCATCTAAAACAAAAGACAGGAATAAAACCCTTCTGACGGAAGAAAAAGCTTTCCAAAAACCTACCTTGTATTCTTCAATACTCATGGCTGAGGAGACACCTTCACCACACTGCCCACAAGGCCACTGCATAGTCAGCATCTAAAACAACGGCTCAGCACCCTGGGTCGCGCCCAATGTGAAGGGCAAATGGAAAGGTCAGTTCTGGTGAAACTGGCAATGCAACAGTGTGAGCCTCCCAGGTCCCGGCCAGGGCATCCCTCTGCTTCTGCCCTCCGGGCTTCCCGTCACCCCCAACTTCCTACCCTCGGAAGGAAGGAACCAGACAGGGTGGCAGGTAAACTGAGTGGAGGCCAGGACACAGAGCTGAGGAGGCCCTGAGGGGCCCCACAGGTTGAATGTGGCACTCATTCTGCATAAGTGGGGGGAATTCCCTGAACTCTTTTCTTTTTATAAATTAAATTTTAAAAAGTAAGATACCTACGTACCCATGCTCCCTTCCCTCCGGAACAACAAAGACCACCATCATTTCATTACAATCAATTAAAATCCAGCAAATGTTTCTTGAGTTTGTGCACTGCCTTGGGAACCCAGGCAATTTATTTTAAGATCTCAAGTATGTTTCTTTTTTCGTAGAGCCCCTCCCTGACATCCTATCAAACATATTAAAAGTTGTATTCACAACTCACGTTAAAAATAATTTTATGGCCACAACATTTTTGAAAAAATTCTTGTATTTTTGTTTTTGAACTTATTTGGCTACCAGTTACTCATTTAATTTGTACTTTGCTATGATGTCTAGTAATCAATGCTAAATTTAACATTTAAAGGAGATGACAAAATAGTTGGTTTTAGACTTGTTTGCCTAACACTTATTTTTGATCCTGTACTTCTTTGTGTTTCAGAGCCAGTAATTTTTCTTTTGAGATCAACATTTTTGAGGTTCTTGAAAAGTACAATATAACTTAGTCATTGGGCCCTTAGTGCCTGATGAACCCCACGGTGGCCTTGGCTGTAATAGCTGGAGAGGCAATTTGAGAAGGAGACGCCTTCCTGGGGAACTGGAGGAGAGATCCGGGTGAGCACAGCGGGAGGAACCCCAGGGAAGGGAGAGGATGGCTGATGGAACCCATGCCACAGAGACTCGGCTCAGCAGAACAGCAGACAGGATATCTGGCCCTTCGACAACCATTCTGTGTATGTCAAATGGGGGCCACAGATGAAGGCAGCACTTTCCCTCCCCTCAAGGAACTCATAGCCTGGTAGGGGAACGAGGACTGACTACAGATGTGAGACAGAGTGTGAAAACTGTTGTAAGAAAGACCTCCAGTACCATCAAACCATAGAGTGTCACTGAGCCACCAAATTATACACTATGGGTGGGGGTCACTCACACTGTCGTCTATGGGACCAGTGCGCCACAATCATGGCGGAAGGGATAATACAAGTCTTTCTAGAAGAGATGGCATTTGAGCAAGAGGACTGTTCTGCCATTTACTAGCAGAGAAACCTTTCCGAGCTCCCGTTTGCTCATCTACAATAAGAATGACAACACTGACTTCACTGGGTTACGAGGAGGAGACAAAAAGATGCATGTTCAGTACACTACCTGTGCCAAGCCCACCTTCCTTCCATCTTTTTTTTTTTTTTTTTTTAGAGAGAGAGAGAGTGGAAGGGTTGGGGAGAGACACAGAGAGAGAAACATCCATGTGAGAGAAACACATCGATTGGTTGTCTCCTGCACCTGCCCTGAACAGGGTCCGGGGATCAAGCTTGCAACCAAGGTACGTGCCCTTGACCAGAATGGAACCCGGGATCCTTCAGTCCACAGGCTCAAGCTCTATCCACTGAGGCAAACTGGCCAGGGCTTCCTTCCATCTTTGTGGAATGTTCACGAGCTTCCACCTAGTGTCAGATACTCTACTGGGCACTGCATATACAATAAGGAGCAATACACACGGGTTTGCCTTCATGAAAGTTACAAGGAACTGAGATGATTCTATTACTAACTATTCCACAGGCAGTGATAGGAGGAAGGTGGGCCAAGTAGAAGAATTAGCATGAGCAAAAGCAAAGAGAACAGTCGTCCAGTTTTTCGGGAAAAGGGTTTTAAGGTGTTACTTATACTTAGTCTCTGAGTGGTCATACTCAGAGAGAAGAGTGGGGAAAATGTGCAGCAAAGGCAAGTTAGAGGCTACAACAGAGGGGCAAATAGGTTTTGTCTACTATCTCCGTTCTCATCACTGGGTAATGACTTTCGGGAAGGCTGCATTGAGAATGAACTCACGGTTGTTTGTCAGTGTCAGCCTTGGGCATTGGAGGGGCTGGGGGGTGAGGCGTGAGTAATGGATCGGGCATTCTTTGTCTAAATGAAATTGAGCAGCCTGCCTTTGTGAAAAGCTTGTCTGGAAGAATCTGTGTCATTTCTTTAGCAGAGACCTTGAGCACTGGAGTGGAACAGAGGAGCCGGGGGAGACAGACCTCTGGCTGGCGGAAGCACAGCAGCAGGCCAGAGATCAAAGGCATATAGGGTGGTGGCGACTGCGCTAATGAAGTGGCTTAGCCCAGACTCCATGTTGGGGCTGAGTCACCAAAACGAAGCAATGAATTGGGAAAAAGTGAAAGAGGTTGGATTTTGGAGGCAGAGTCCTGTGTTCAAATTCCACCTCTTTTACTTACTAGTTTCTTATGCCACCTAATCTTTCTGAACCTAGTTTCTCTCGATAAAAAATATGGATGTTAATATTAACTTCACAGAGTTGTGGGAATGATTAAAAACAATGTACAGTACCTAGAATACAATAAATAGTCCTTCCCCTCCTGCTTTCCTGAAATAACTGGAGATCCATACGTAGATCATTTTGTAGGACTAGAGCAGGGGTGGGCAAACTTTTTGACTCGAGGGCCACAATGGGTTCTTAAACTGGACCGGAGGGCCGGAACAAAAGCATGGATGGAGTGTTTGTGTGAACTAATATAAATTCAAAGTAAACATCATTACATAAAAGGGTACGGTCTTTTGTTTTTTTAGTTTTATTCATTTCAAACGGGCTGGATCAGGCCCGCGGGCCGTAGTTTGCCCACGGCTGGTCTAGAGAAAAGGAATATGAAATCGGAGGACTGCAAGGATAAACAGCCAGTGTGGCTGGGCCTGGCAGCAAAAGAGAAAATACAAATGATGAGAGTTCAGGAAGTTAGGGAATGGTGAGATGAGGATGGGTCATGGTTGGCTGGTGGTCCACAGACATGGTCTTACGTACTGGATACCAAGGGAAGACACAATGAGTACTCTGCTGGTGGAGTTCATAGCTCGTGGAGGGAGTCATTTTCAACCCAAAGTTATAATGCATGATGAAAAGTGTGTCCCCAAACTAGGTACAGATGACATGGGACAGTTAGGGAACAGGGGACAGGGTGGAAGAGAAATTAGGGAAAGTTTCACAAAAGCTGTGATCAGAGTTGCATCAAAGGACATCCAATTTTTTTTCCAGATGGAGCAAAAGAGAAGTTTCAAGACCAATCAAGAACAAATCAATTCTTATCATTAGAATTCTAACCCTCATCAGTGAAACTAATGATATATTCATCCTACATAGAAGCCCAATGTGTTAAAACAGTTTTTGTTTCTTTTTTCATGATTTCTGTTTTGAAATCTTGAACGCATGAAGCTTTCCTCTGCACTGAGGGCCTCCCATCTGCCCACAGTGTGGGCTGAGCAGGGAGTGGGCCCAGAGCACATATGCCTTCCTTAAACACAGCCCGAGAGGCCCTTGTCTCAAGAGCTCTGCAAGTCCTCTGAGAATGACATCATTGAGGTGAATCATCAGCAATACATTCCTCCTTGCAAAAGGACGGGTACCTGGGCACAGCATGAGTTATGCTGAACAGGGAAGGAGAGGCACCTGGTTGGGGGTGCTGCAGAAAACCTAGGACCTAACTGGCTCTGGCCCCATCATGAGACATGAAGACTATCAAGAAATGACGGCATTCATGAGATCCCAGGATTCTAACACATCATACAGCAACCCAATTTCACAGGTACAGAACCTAAGTTATGGGGAGGGTACCAGCTGGCCCCAGTCTGAATGCTGAGCCAGAAATGAGGCAGATTTAAGAAACTGACCTTCAATTTGCCCTTCATGGCTTAGCCCACTCGACTAAACTGAAAGATACAATTCAGAGGATAAGCTGATGAATCACAATCATAGTGTGGTATAAAAAAAGAATTAAATAAAAACCAGTCGCAACCTCAAATATGTCCATAAACTGTCCGTTGGAAAGGTAGTTTTAAAATACACTTTCCAATTCTTTTGAACTAAAATCAAATTCAGGACGCTGTAGGAAGGCAGTTCAAACAAAAGCTAATTTTGTTTAATGAACTAACCAGGAAGGCATTGTGAAAGTATTGTGCAACTAAATGCTTAGCTAATTACTGTGAGATCAAATAACTGTTACCATAGTTACCGCACACTGTTTTCCATAATAACTTTTATCACTTCAATAAATCTTTGTGACGCAACAAATATAAAAAGTTTACTGTAACATGACTATAATGTTTTGGAAGGCCCACACTGATGACTGCCCTACTGAAATTACCTTCCCATATTTGCCAGTGAATAAGGGGGTGATACTGTATCTAGGTGACTCAATATCAAAATGTTTCACTGGCTTCTTTAAGAGGCCGTAATTCCTCACAAGTGGAACTTACCTGGTCCTGTCATTCAACTGAAAACAACAGCAAAACCCCCCAAAGGGCCCTTTCATCATGACATCCTGTCTCTGAATGAGAATGAAAAGAACAGCAACCATATATAAAGCAGTAATTGTCAAGTTCCATGCTGGGCACTTGACATACACCATCATCTGGTCCTTCCCACACCGTTGGAGGATAAGGATCCTGCCAGTGTCATCCAGCTCCCTCCTGGGAGAGATTTCAACTCAGGTCTGACTAGCTCCCAAGTGGTTCTCTTGCTTTACACATAGCCGTCTAAAAACTGCAAAAGAGACAATTTCTGTAAGTGTCCCCTTGCTGCTGGGTATAGTGTTATGCCACACAAGATGCCTTGACACAAGGACTGACTGGTCTGGTAGCTGAAATGATGTCACAGCGTCACTGGAAGATGGTCCCTTTCCCCAGATAAACTGGAGTTGAAATCTGATATTACTATTCCTAGTCTCCTTCTCCCAATGCCCCCCACATGCAGGGCCATCTTCACTCTCATTTGGCCACTTTCACTCTTCCCTGTACCCTGATTGGCCTTTTCTAGATCTAAATGCTGAGATTTTTGAATAAGCAAAATGGCAAACATGGTCTGATAAGGTAAGACCAACCATCAACTTGTATGGGTGTGATAAGATAAAGAAACTGCAGATTCAAAAGCCAGATCTGTCACTGCGAAGCTGTGTGGCCTTGAGTAAATCACTGAACATCTCTGCATTTTCCCATCTGGGAAAACTCACAGGGATATTATGCAGATTAATTAGTTAATGTTGTTGAGCTCTTTGAAGATACAAAGTGCTAAGTATAACAGCCATTATCAAGGTGAAACATACATATGATTACAGTTATTAAAAAGCAAGACCGAGCCCTAACCGGTTTGGCTCAGTGGATAGAGCGTCGGCCTGAGTACTGAAGGGTCCCAGGTTCGATTCCGGTCAAGGGCATATACCTTGGTTGCGGGCACATCCCCATTAGGGAGTGTGCAGGAGGCAGCTGATCGATGTTTCTCTCTCATTGATGTTTCTAACTCTCTATCCCTCTCCCTTCCTCTCTGTAAAAAAATCAAAATATATTTAAAGAAAAAAAAAAAGCAAGACCGAAAGCCACTATCAAAAGCATACCCTAGTGCAATAAAGGCAAGCATGCACCCTCCAGGTCTGCTGTAGAAACCCAAGGGCTCCTACCTATGAAACCTGATTCATACCTATTCAGCACAGTTCCAAAGGTTTTAAGAGGCCAAAAGCCATTTCATCCTTGGTTTCAAAGATGAACAGGTAGGATTCCTGTCAGGGACTGAATCAGCCTTACATGATGACTCAGCCACTATAACCTCTCTCATGTTTGAGATAGCCAAAAGCTGACACCTCTTGTTTTTGTCCCTCATGGCCTGGGCACTGAAGCCACAAACTTGTCCTTGACTCTATCTGTCTCTTACTCCCTCCCATTTCTTCTACTCGACCCATTACTGCTATATCCCAACTATCTTTCAAATTCAATTCCTCCTCTCTGAACCCATCTTAAATAAGACTCTCCTCGCCGAAACCGTTTGGCTCAGTGGATAGAGCGTCGGCCTGTGGACTGAAGGGTCCCAGGTTTGATTCCGGTCAAGGGCATGTACCTGGGTTGCGGGCACATCCCCAGTAGGAGATGTGCAGGAGGCAGCTGATCGATGTTTCTCTCTCATTGATGTTTCTAACTCTCTATCTCTCTCCCTTCCTCTCTGTAAAAAAATCAATAAAATATATTAAAAAAAGAAAAAAAGAAAATTACATTTAAAAAAAAAAAGACTCTCCTCACCACAATTACTACAATTCTATATAATAAAAGGCTAATATGCAAATCGACCAAACAGTGGAATGACAGGTCGCTATGATGCGCACTGACCACCAGGGGACAGATGCTCAATTCAGGAGCTGCCTCCTGGTGGTCAGTGCACTCCCACAGGGGGAGTGCCGCTCAGCCAGAAGCCGGGCTCATGGCTGGTGAGTGCAGCGGCGGTGGCGGGAGCCTCTCCCACCTCCGCAGAACTAAGAATGTCCGACTGCCGGCTTAGGCCCGCTCCCCATGGGCCTAAGCCATCAGTCAGACATCTCCCAAGAGCTCCTGGACCGCAAGAGGGCGTAAGCTGGGCTGAAAGACACGCCTCTCCCGCCCCCTGAGTGCACGAATTTCATGCACCAGGCCTCTAGTAGTCTTATAACTGTCTTCCTGCCTCTAGCTTTCCCTCCCCCTCAAATCTGTTTGTCAACCTACCCAGAATGGAACATAATGCTGATCATGAGTTGGTTCTGTTTGAAACAATTCAATGCACACCGCTGCTCTCAGGATAAAATTCAGGTTCTTTAGCAAGTGACATAAGGATCTGCAGAAACTGTCTCCTGTATACTGTCTACAATTTCATGTTTTCCCTCTCTCTCATCATATTCTAGTCACTCTCTTCTTATAGCTTCCTCAGCTTACTTCTTCTACAACAACTGCGCTCAAATTCCTATCACTTGTAAAGACACTAGTCTTGAAGAACCCTAGAGGCGGTGGCCAATTTTTACTTCAGCCTGGCAGAAAGTATGAATGTATTCAATAAGTGTTAAATGAATGAATGAATGAGCAGAGGCTTCCGGTGGACATGTTAACCACTTATGTTAACTTACTTTGCTCCAGTCTCAGCTTGGTAAAGGCTCTCAGGAAATAAACTGGATAGATGTTTTTAACTATAGAGATGATGACTGATGCAATCTTGTTATTTAGACTCAAGGGAACCAAGTTATTCTTTGCAATACAGACCTCAACAATTCGAGTTTGCCTTTTACACTTTTAGATTTAGTCAGATCCCATGAAGCACACACTCGAAGCATAAAACAAGAGTCTTAATTTTTGCAGAAAGCTGTGATCATGGAATGCACACATCTATGCCAACCTCTGCTGTAAAAAACTTCTCTTCCTTAAAGTCATGATAGGACAGAAAATAAATTAACCACACAGCGAGTGGAATACAGAGGCAGGTCACTGTAAAGTGGTATGGTTTTATTTGCTCCATAAGTGTAAGAGAAAAGGTGAAAGGCAACCAGCATTTTAATTCTTTGCTCTGAATGCCATTGGATACATAAAATCTAATCAGCCATATACAAGCCAACTTCTCTTACTCAAAGTAAAAGAGTCAAATCCATATTAATCCATTTTGGGGAATGAGCAAAGGCAGGCATGTACAAGAAGCTCATATTTTGTGGAAATAAAAAAGAGAATTATGGAACTTAAAAATACATTAAAATTAAGGCATGATCTCTCCCCCAATATCTGCCTATTCAAAAAGTCTTTGAAATTGATAAAACACAAGAGATTTAAATGTCTACTGGTCATCCAGGAAAAACATCATTTATCAAGTTAATTTCATTTAAAGTTCACACAATGGTCATCCAATAGAGCCACCTATTTTAGCTTCCTACTTTTTGACATTCTTCCTCCTCCTGCATCTCAATTTTCATTCTCTAAGCTCATAACGACTCCTTAGTTCTGACCTGCAGGCTCTGTGCTGCCAGCCGCACCATTCTGAAATCACTTCCTCCTCTGGCCTCTACACTTCTATGGGATCTGCACCTCTTCCATCTCGGACCATTCCTCCTAAGACCTTTCTTCCTCCTTCAAGCCAATGCACACATGTCCATCTCAGCCCTCTGTGTTGCTCCTGCTAAAATGTCAACATTCTATCTGGATATGAAACTTCCAAATAATTCGTTTTGTAGCCATGACCTTTCTCCCAATTGCAGGCTGCATCCTCAACAGCCTAGGGTACATTTTAATTGCTCATCATACACCGTGGCTTCCAAGAAAACCTGTGAACTTGAATAGACCATCACAGTTCCTTTTGCTTTTAAAAATTATTTTTGCAATGGAGTGATCATTTTCTAGGGCACTCGTGATAAAAACCTGGGGTCCTTTCCTTGTAACCACCAATATAACTCCCACTGACGAATGCTCATTTCCTCTCCCACAAATCACAGCCACCCTTTCCCTGCATTCCTAATTTAACCAATCAAAACACTGCTCAAAATACTTATTGTTTAACATGCAAACTAGTCCTCTCCTGTATCCCAGTTTCTTCTTTCCTGCATAATGTCACCAGATTAAATTTTTTGAATATATAAATTTTTTTGAGTATGAACTTTTTTTAAGTATAAACTTTATTTTTTTTGTATTAAAAAAACTTTTAAAAAATATTAGTATGATTAGGCCCTCCCCCACTCAAAAGACTTCTCTAGTTTAATGTCACCTATAACAGCGGTCGCCAACTGGTGGTCCACGAACTACTGGTGGTCCGTGAGGTCTGAAAGGTTAGCGACCACTGATTTATAAGATAAATTATTCATTTCTTAACCTGCATTCAACTCCCTCAGCAGTTTAGTCCTGACCTTCCAGTCTCACTTCTCAGAAACTCCCATAAAAATACAATATGAATGAAAGCCCCTATATATCATTGCACTCACTAAAGTAAAGCAATAAAAGAACATGCTTAGGAAAGGGACCCTTTTCCACTCTGCCCTTGAACCAAATGTTCAATGCCTTTATTATAAACCAGTGTTTTACCCTATGATGCTTCCAGGGACATAGTAACTCCTAACGTTTCTCCTTGTCCTTCTTAAGAAACACTGGAGTGTTTTTCAAGATTTGTCTCCTTGTCCTCAACTCCCTTTTCCTAAGACTTACTTGCAAAGAAAAACAGAGGCCTACTACTGCTTTCTTTTATTTTACCTCCTATTTCTAATCTCAAGCTCCCAGTGCTTTTTGTTGTTGCTGTTCATTCTGAAATTCTTAAGGATTCCTGTAAAATATTCAGAAGATCAATGTAAGGAAAGTGATCAGCGGAACAGTTTTCTGTTCTTCCCAACTACATAGCAGGACCAAGCGATACGCACTTTAGAAATCTAAACAAAATCTTCACAGCAAAGAACCATTCACACCTCCACGTAGTCCTACCCACCCTCCTCCCATAGGAGGTGAGCATGGATGGTGGTATTTGTCCTGGTTTCCACAGACTAGGTTTTTTTTTGAATTTTTCTTTTTTTTTTACTGTCTAAAGTTTTACATATGTCTCCTTTTTTCCCAATTGACCCCCCGGCCCCAGCCCCCAGCTATTCCCTCCTTGGGGCAAGCCCCCACCGCCCCAGTGTCTGTGTCCATTGGTTATGCTAATATGCATGCATGTAAGTCCTTTGGTTGCTCTCTAACCATTTGTCTCTGGATCTATTCTTGTTCATCCCATGGACTATTTTTAATATTCAAGAAACTTCACTCATGAGGAAAATCTGTAGCAATCTTGACTTTATAACACATGCTGCTGATTTTTTTAAAAAAGCTACATACTGTTAGATTAAAAAATAAAAAGGTCTGCTGCTGAATCCCTAGTCGCTACTCTAATCACTATTTCATTCTACAATTTGATGGTGCTTGAAAAATAGACCTCCTCTGCCCCAGCTCATGAATAGTTAGCTGTATTCATTTGTTCTTAATTTGAGTTACAGAATTTAGTTTGAAGCAAGGCAATACTTCTGTGGTGTGCCCTTGAGATAAGATCCGTACAGAAATGCAACCTGGGTGTGTGCCCTGACCGGGAACCAAACCAGCGATCTTTCAGTGCACGGGATGGTGCTCAACCAACTGAGCCACACTGGCCAAGGAGAAGTCTCGGCTTCTTGAAGATAGATGTCATCTCAGCCATTATCCTCTCCCCACTTAGTCTGGCCACTTAATATTTGTTGATTTAATGCAGTAGATGAAGTACTGCCAGCTGCAGCTATCATCCCCCCAGCTGCCTCATTACGAAGTCTCTGCCCCGTGGACAGGAAGTAGGGCAGTTGCACATGTGAAAGAACCATCGTAAACATACAGAAATGTTCTCAACCTCCACCCTTTTCACAGAGGCAATGAAATGGTCAAAACCACTTATCAGTCACAAGATCACTACTTGTCTTTTTGTAATGCTATTTTTCAAAGCTCTTTCAAAATCAGTATTTCATCTGATTCTTTCATCAACGCTCTTAGTAAACTGGGTGAGCAATACCACTTCAGAGATGAGGAAATGGACACAGAATGGGTCTCACCTAAAGCTACACAGCTTACTCGAGAGTGCAGGAAAACAACTGCACCCCCCGCAATGCTCAGCCTGTGACACCAGACTGTGGAGCTGTGGGCATCGGGTTCCCAAGTCACAAAGCTCCTGGCACAGGACTGGCACACAGTAAGCTCCTGCCGTCTTATTCATCTCTGTTACCCCAGTTTCTGGAGCAATATTTGGTGAATGGATGGATGAACAATGAATGGGTGAATAATAATGAATGGATGGATGAAGGAGTGGCAGAACTAAAAGAAGCTTTGACTCATACTTCAGCTTTATAGATAGCAGCTTTCAGAAAGTTACATAAAACTAATTTCACAAACGCTTTGCAAAAGCTTCCACATTGCTTTTTTTACTTCCTTGCCTGATTAGCTGCAAACCAGAGTAGATGTTTTTCCCTGACCCATTTTCAGAGTTAATCTTTAAATCCCTTGGTTACAAAATCGTAAGGATTAAATATTTGTTCTGTGAAAATGTATAATGGTTCAGGCAAGAACAAATTTAAAAGTGTAAGTATACGGATTCAATTCCCAGAATTCAAGATATTAATAAAAGAGTTATATTAAAATGCCTTAAGTGGGATGAATCCCCAATGAGAGTTTAGTTGCCGAAATTTCAAAAGCTACTGAAGTCATAAACCCAATTCCATGAGAATAGCAAAGGAGCCAAAATGAAAAAAACCAACAAGATGCCTCTATAAATCACAAAGGCTCGA
The DNA here is from genome assembly GCF_000147115.1 of Myotis lucifugus. Taxonomy (NCBI): domain Eukaryota; kingdom Metazoa; phylum Chordata; class Mammalia; order Chiroptera; family Vespertilionidae; genus Myotis; species Myotis lucifugus. Next base: position 3,437,980 of record NW_005871075.1, read on the forward strand.
TGATGCTGGATTGAGACTAACAGCCTTTCTGATAGAAAATAAGAGGTCTTGCATTTCCAACCTTGTGAACTCATCACTTTCCATTCTCTCCCTCGGTTGATGCAACTGGGGTACAGCTTGCATAAGCTTGCCCCGCACAGTATCCAACACAATAGTGACTGTCAATAAATGTTAAACAAATCTGGATGATTCCACACAAAAAGCAGCAGGTAAGGACATGATTCTGTGGTGACTATGGCGTATTCTGGTTGACTCACAAAACAGTGATTTTTCTCTCCTGCACTGAAAGGTAAGTGTCAGGGCGTTTTAGCAAGAGCCACTGAACACTGTCCCCTGCAGGCTTCGCTCAACACATCATGCTCCTTGGTCCATGTGAAATAAGCATTTATCTGTAGGATAATATAGCCAGGTTTTGCCTTAAATCTGTGCTGTAGGGTACACTGGGAATGAAAGAATCATGCCATGACAGAACATGAAGGCCCTCACCTAGATCCAAAGCCTCACTTTAGAGAGGATACTCCAGCCCAGAGAGAGTGTGTGAATTGTCCTTGGGTCAACATCCACTGAGAGAGGGAGCCAGCAGGACTACAATCTAAATCTGCTGGGAAAACAATCAGATCTGGAGAAGATGCACAAAAGTACAGTCGTGTATATGTGTATGTACGTGGTGGGCAAAAGTCGGGTTACAGTTGCTTGTATGGAAAATAATACAATTATTAATACATTTATTTATTTTGCATACTCATATCATTGGGAATATGTATATTTCTGAAATGAATCAAAGTAACCTGTTCCCACCTATTAGCATCCTTTTGCAATAGTGCTGTTTTTAATGCAGCCCTACTACTCAGATGATTTCATCTTTAATTTTATCTTCGTGGTTCTCTTCTGAAAAACACATGCTCACACTGGGCTGACACCAGAAGGCAGCCTAAGGAATCAGGCTGTCCCAGGTAACGTCGCGTTCAGGGACCCACTCCCTTCCAACACACTCTGACTCACCGTGGAGACATCTCCTCCCATATTCCTTAAGTTGAAACCCAAACCTAAGAGTAGTGTAAGTCGGATGCATTCCAGCTCTTGCTTTGACACTGACCTTGGCCTCTAGAAAGTCACTGAACATTTTTTAATGAAATATTTATTGAGCAACTTTCGTGGCAAATATTATGTACCTGGCACTGGACGAGGCACTTTACATATAGTTCAATAACAACTAATTTTCTAAAAGTGGGTACTTTGGAAACTTAATGATCTCACTGGATCCTCTAACAACCTTCCCAAAAGGATGGTAAAATTATTCTTCCCATTTTACAAATAAGGAAACCAAGGCTTTGTGTTCACATTACTGTTCCTATGTTATAGAAGAGGATCCTGAGGGTTAAAGAAGTTATCCAGACTCTCCCTAACATAACTAGCTTACTGAGCGGCTAGGAAGTGGCAGAGAGAGGATTTAAACCCAGGTCTGAATAACTCCAAAGTCCATGGCGGACACTGTGAGGTGCCTTCCAGACGGTCCTCAGGAATGAAATGGCCGGGAGTGCTGATGGCAGAATGTTGTCTGCTCTCAGCCCTCTCTGGGCACTGCTGTAGCCAGAGAGTCTCAGATCACGGCCTTCCTGGGGTGAGCAGCACCCCACAGCTGGTTGATGACATAAAGGCCTGGCTGAAGCTTCTGCTGAGACTGTACCTTCCCCACTTGACTTGTCCCTCCGCTCAGTCCTGCCCCCTCTCCTCCCCTCCCACAGCTGTTGATTCCAAGCACACCCCACAAACTTATGCACCCTAATCTCCATCTCAGAGTCGGCTCCCAGACCACCAAGTCGCCTCACCAGGCTGCTGCCTCAGTTGCTTCGTCTCTAAAAGGAGAGGTTGGGTTATAGAACCCAATGGAGTTTCAGCTTCAAAACTGTAGGGTGGTACAACTGACAAAACTTAGGCGTTAGAAGATCTGATCTCAATTTTTCTCTCAGCCACTTACCAGCAGCCAGCATGACAACACCAGGGATTCACACTTCCTAGTCTGTAAATGGGTAACACTACCCTGCCTTTGCTCTGACCACACTATGGGCCCTCCTGCCCAGAACACCCCCTGCTCCCGCCCCCTGGCTGGCTAGCCCTTACTCACTCAAGACTCAGTCCACTTGTCATGTCACTGAGGAAGTCTTCCTCGGCACTGAAGGAAGGTTAGGTGTCTGTGCTCAGTGTTGCTGTGATACTCACTACACTCACTGTCACCTTACGTCTACCTGCTTCGCAATTGCTCACTTATGTGACTACCTTCTTGTTTTGGCAGAACTTGGTGGCTTAGCACAGTCATTTATTTGCTCATGAATCTGCAATTGGGGCAGGGCTCAGCGAGAGGGGCCTGTCCTGCTCCACACACAGCAGTGAGGCTGGGGCAGCTTCCCAGAGCTAGAGTCTACTTCCAGCGGCTCAAAGCTGGCAGGGATGCGGCTGACAGTTCCTCTCCACCTGGTCCCTTTCCCACCCCTCACTCCCACCCCCAGCCATTCAGGTTTCTTCACAGCATGGGCTCTAAAAGCGAGTGTCCTCAAGAGACAGACAGGAGTGGAAACTGCTGGTTTCTTAAGCTCTGGGACCAGAAACTGAAGAGTTCTGCCATCGTTTACTGTCAAGCAGACAGAGAACCCAGAATCAAGGGGAGGAGGCAGAGCTCACCTTCCCATGGGATGAGTGTCAGAGTTTGAGGGGCCGTGCTGTAGAACCACCACACTTCTCTACTGAACGCTGGGCTCCTGTGGAGCCACGAACAAGGCATGTGTCTGCTGAATAAACGGATCCACCTGCCCCAAACTGCCCTCACAGCCTTCAGTGTCAGTCGGGCACTCGCACCAAGGAGAGTCCAGACAACTCAGCTGCATCGACCAGCAAGAGGATTAAGGCTCAAAGAAAATCAGACTTGATGTCTTAGAAATGGGAGCGATAAACCCTGCGGCGTATAAGTAAAAGAACACAGCAAAGAATTTATGTGGGTCGGTTATACAAAAACTGCAATGATTCAGAATTCGCTATACATGGGAAGTTTATACTATTTACTTGCTCGGTGTTTTTTAATCCTCAGAATTTGAATGATAGTATTGCTAATTTTCTTTCTTTTAAAAAGGGACACTATTTACTTTTGCAAATTGAGTCCCATGGTAGCTGGACAATCTGAGGGTGCACGACATGTCTTGGTAGAAGGTTCATGGCACACTGCTGGCTCAAGTACTATGCACCGATGTGCATCTAGTCATTCAACACACTATGAAAGACTGCGTAGGACCTTACTTATCAGACATCTGTAAATATGACTGAGACACAAATGCGAACAACGAAGGCATTTGAGTTGGAATTATTAAAGGTAATTATTAAAGTCAAAGAAAATGAAATAATTTGACAATTACGATCAAATAAAAGCCTACTCTAAAAGGTGAATTTTGACTAAATAAAAGAAAGAATAAATTAGTTTGCTAATTTGCAGAAATACCTAATTACAGCTTTAGAAACACTTTAGATCTGAAAATATTTAATCTCTTCTAGGTTTTCTAAGGAGCTTCCAAAACTAAACAATCTTACAGGAGAAATTAAGACCATGACTAAAAAAAATAAAATCAGTTTTCCCCAAAGGAATGGATTTTTTCTTAGAATTCTTTCTGTGTGGTGTAACATTTAGAAAATGTAATTCCTAAACGTAATTACCTTGTAAACCAGACAGCCTATATGACTTCCTCGTAAGCTTTCTGGAGGGAAGGCTCAATACTAATTTGGCAACTCCGTAATAGATGCTGGTTTTTTTAAAAAAACTAAGAGGTATATTTATGACATTATCGGCACACCCTACCCAGTGTTTACGCAGTTACTACTTCTTACCCAGCACAACATCTGAGAAACCACAAAATCCCCTGATATCAGAGATAAAATACAAAGTAAACTCCCCCCCCCCACACACACACATTAAAAAAAAACACCAAAAAAAACCTAATGCGATCCATCTGAGACATATTGCAGGAATTCCCCAAACACCCATCCACAAAGACTGCATCTTTTTTTGTGTAGAGCCAAAAAGAAGCCTGCCCCTTGGGGTTAGTTATCATCAATCAGTTGCTATGTATCTACTATAAGCAAGGCTCTGGGCTAGGCACAAAAAATTTCACCATCTGTATACACCTGCTAATTCAGATTTTCTATCAGATAACACCACTTAACATTCTCAGGACAAGGGAACATGGAACTCACATGGTGTAAATAAACTCCCTATGTAGTCCCCTCATCTGGATGCCACCGAGCCTTACTTAGACATGGCGACACCCTGGAGGACAGTTGTTCATCTGCGAAGGCAAGACAGGAAACAACAGTGAGAGCTGAGAGCTTAGGCACAATGCTGAGTCCTCTCTATGTACTGCTATTTCACTAAGTCCTCCTTTTACAGGTAAGAAAAGCCAGGCTTACGGGGGTAAAGAGATTTGCCCAGGAGCACAGCTGGTAGGCAAGGGCGCTTTGAACAGTCCTGCTTTGCTCTAGACCTTGAGCTCTGAACCTCTGAACTGCCCCCTCAATATGCGACTGTCCATTTAATGTGATCCATGTGCTGCTAAAATAGACGACGAAGTTAACGTATGCTTACATTATGACATAACCTAGAAATGGATAAATTCAAACAATAGATTTTTTTAAACCATTAACTACTAGATTAAAATAACCCTTCAGTTATAAAATGCCCCATTATTTTACATATTACTGAGCTGTCCATGATAAGACCTCATTGCTAGAAAGATATGTGCCAATTTTAGAGATACTAAACCGGGAAAACATCTGCCTTAAAACCGATGAAGTGCAGTATATGTTTATTTTTACCTGCTTGCTCCTCTTTCTTTTATTTACCATCCTCTTCCTGGTCCCACACATTAGTTCTTGTTACTTGCTTCCTAAAGGCTGGTGTTCTCAGAATTAGTTCCTCTTCTTTTTGCTGATTACTACCCCACCCCCAACGATCTCATCTATTTCCAAGGCTACAAGCGATTCCTGATGGCACCCCTAAGCATGCCTTTAGCTCTTTCCTCAGACTCTAGACCATATTTCCAATGAGTTACCTCCAAACTGATATTGTATCAATCTCTTAAACTTAGTCCCTATGTTAAAGAAGCCAGACTCACTGTCCTAACCCAAGCCTGCTTCCCGTTCGGGGATCGTGCCTTGTGGTGGCAGTCTAGTGTAGTATACTGAAGGGGGAAAGTCTTTAGACTACAGGTCTAAGTTCAAACCACAGCTGACACCTAGCCCCTGTCAGAACTTGGGAACTCATTTAACATTGCTTATAAAAGCCTGTTTCTTACCTGGCTGGGTAGCTCAATTGGTTAGAGCCTCGTCTCAGGACACCAAGGTTTTGGGTTTGACTCCAGGTCAGGGCACATTAAAGAATCAACCAATGTGCCTTAGCTGGTTTGGCTCAGTGGATAGAGTGTCGGCCTGCGGACTGAAGGGTCCCAGGTTCAGTTCCAGTCAGGGGCACATGCCTGGGTTGCGGGCTCGATCCCAAATAGGGGGCGTGCAGGAGACAGCCAATCAATGATTCTCTCTCATCATTGATGTTTCTATCTCTATCTCTCTCTGCCTCTCCCTTTCTCTCTGAAATACACACACACACACACACACACACACACACACACACACATCCTATATAATAAAAGGGTAATATGCAAATTGACCGTAACAGCAGAATGACTGAGAATGACTGGTCACTATGACACACACTGACCACGAGGGGGCAGATGCTCAATGCAGGAGCTGTCCCCTGGTGGTCAGTGCACTCCCACAGGGGGAGCTCTGCTCAGCCACAAGCCAGGCTGATGGCTGCCAGCACAGCGGTGGTGGCAGGAGCCTCTCCCGCCTCCTCAGCAGCACTAAGGATGTCTGACTGCAGCTTAGGTCTGCTCCCTGCTGGTAAGTGGACATCCCCCGAGGGCTGCTGGGCTTCCAGAGGGATGTCTGACTGCCAGCTTGGGCCCAATTCCCCAGGGAGCAGGCCTAAACCAGCAGGTGGACATCCTCCGAGGGGTCCCAGACTGCAAGAGGGCATAGGCTGGGCTGAGGGATGCTCCTGAGTGCACAAATTTTTGTGCACTGGGCCTCTAGTATATATATAAAGAATCAACCAATGAATACATAAATAAGTGGAACAACAAAAATCTATGTTTTTCTCTCTCTCCATTCCTCTCTCTCCCATTATTGAAGAAAAAAAAAAAAAGCCTGAGTTACTTTATCTAAAAAGTGGGATTAATATCGGTAACTTTCAGATGGTGGTAAGATCAAATCAGTGCACATGAAAATAATATCACATTGTATAGTTCATAATAGGCCCTCGATAAATAGTTGCTAACATTGCTATTATTTGTCAAGGAGATCCTCTTCTTCCCAGGAATGTAATTTGGAAATATTACTATCTTCTGGCTCTTACTCAAGCTCTGTATCTACTCAAGCACCAAATGCTACTGATTCTACTTGAAGAAATATCATTCCTTCCACTGTGTGAAAATGTGAACTTTCCTCTCTTTTGTATTAGTATTTAAACATATTCAAGTCTCTCCCACGTAAAAAAATCACTGTCTTCCTACTGAATCCGTGACCTAACATTCTATTGTTTCAAGTACCTCAGACAAATGTTTGCTTTTGGAAAAGATCTACACATTTCTTAAGTTCCTTTCTGGGCATTTTGTGTCATGTTGTTATTTAGAATGGAACTGTTTGCTTATTTTTTTTTATATATAAATTTTTAAATATATATATTTTTTACTGATTTTTTACAGAGAGGAAGGGAGAGGAATAGAGTTAGAAACATCAATCAGCTGCCTCCTGCACACACACACCACCACCACCACCACCACCACCACCTCCCCCCCCCCCCGGGATATGCCCGCAACCAAGGCACATGCCCTTGACCAGAATCGAACCTGGGACCTTTCAGTCCGCAGGCCGACGCTCTATCCACTGAGCCAGACCGGTCAGGGCGTGTTTGCTCATTTTGTTCCCCACCCCAACTACACTTCCCAATGGGATGGCTGGTATGTAAATAAGACAGCTACTGACATTTGTCTACTTTTTCCTGCAGCAGACTGCCTTACTCCCTTTGTAATTACTTACACTTTTTTATTATGGAAATAATACATTTTTACTATAAAAACTTTGAATATACACATAAATAAACATTTAAACCACTGGTAATCCCACCATCAGAGATAACCAACTACTATCAATAGCTGTGTATATATCCTTTTAGATAATTTCCCATATGGCATATCATAGATTTAAATCTATTTTATAAAAATAGATCACATTAAGCATGCTGTTTTATTATAATACATATACATAAACATTTACTACATGTAGACTAATATTAATATTAAAATTAACATCGTTATCAACTGTCAACATAAACGTCACTATTTAAAGATCAGGATTCAAAATGATTTAAAATCTAAAAACTAAGAAATGGCTGGAAAAGAAATGACAAAATAAATGAGAATCAGAAGAAATTATAGCTACAATAACTTCAGACAAATCTGAATTCATGAGAATAAAAGTGAAACAAGTAAAAGTAGATTATTTTAGTTAATAAATGTTCACTTACAATAAAAAAAATAGGATTTTAGGCTACAAATATTTCTTTTAAAAATATGTTTTTATTCATTTCTTTAGTGAGAGAGGAAGGGAGAGTGGGGTAGAGAGATAGAAACATCAGAGAAATATCTCCGATCGGCTGCCTCCTGTAGGCCCCCCACAGGGGATTGAGCCCGAAACACTGGCATGTGCCCTGACCTGTAATTGAACTGGTGACCTCTTGGTCCTGGGTCGATGCTCAACAGCTGGGCTATACCAGCCAAGCTAGGCTACACGTATTTCCATAGCTATGTTAACAGAGATACACCAAACTCATTTTTAAAAACAGAGGGGTAAATAGAGAGAAACTCAATAGTATCAGTATTTCAATCCTCTTCATATTAATTAAAAAAAAAATAGAGGGCTAGAGAATCCAAGCGGGTGGAGAAGGATATGCTTTTTTGAAAAACACACTGTGTGCATCTTTACCTTTCCATACCAATAAGCAAACACACAGAACAATGCTTCTCAATGTTTTTAAAAGTTCATGTCACCTTGAAATAAACTTAAAAAAATCTCAAGCCTGCCTTTAATGTTTAAAATAAGAGATAAATATTGTGAACTTAAAATATGAAAATGGTAGATTTGGGAAATTTTTTGCTAAAAACATTTGATGACCATCAACACTGAGCATTCTTGCTCGATGGCCTCCACCTTCTAACCTGCGTGGTGGGGGAAGAGAACTCGGTGGGGGGCGTGCTGATCAAACTGCTTTGCCCGCCCAGTCACAAGCGGAGAAAAACCAGCCTCATAAATGCAGGCTGACGACATATGTGGCATTCGAAGCCCGCTCATTTGTTTTGGAGTAAACAGGGAAATATTTAGCTCAAAAATACTTCAAAGTGATTTTCTGGAAGTAATCCTGGCAACTGAACGACATTTGAGTTCCAGACACTCCCCACGAAGATCTGGCAAACACGGGATGGAGGTGAGAAGAGGATTCCTCACAACTCCAAGTGGACTTTCCAGCTGTGAGTTGATAAGCTATCATCCAAACTTATTATTCAGACAAATTACGTTAAAATTTCCCCTCCCTGAATTCACCTGCAGGAACCTGCTTCTTGAGAACTTTAGTACTAGTCAGAGTTAGCAGCCATGTTCAGTACAGCCCATTGGCCAGGAGAGCCGAGGGGGCACTAGACGGGGTTTGAACTTGGCACTGCCAATTACTTATTAGCTGGGTGCCCTCAGGCAAGCACTGAGACCGTTCTGCTCTATCTTTACCAGTAAGATATGTAAAATACTATCTGTACCCACTTCAGATGTGTTTTAAGTACTACATGAGGCAGATAAGCATCAGAACATCTAGGTTGCAGGAACCACTGGGAAAATGTCCATGAGTCTTAATAGCACAGCTGGACTTTGGCTGCAAACTTTGATGTGTCAGGTAATGACATTGGGTTTTACCCCTTGAAGTTTCAGTTCTCTGTAACCTTCTAATACATCTTCCAAACATGTTATGCTTCGTGGACTGTCGGTAAGTTTGAAGCCCTTGCTTTTGTCCTTATCATCTCAGAAACTGAGCAACATTATGCTTTAGCTCAAATCTTTCCAAGAATTCCCCCTTCTGCCATGACTGAAAAGGTCTAACAGAACATGAGGTAATGCAAGTATTCCCTGATTATAGCTCCTCATATTCAGTTTCAACTTTTAACAATAAAATCTTTAATTCATCTGGAATGTATTTTAATGTATAAATTTTGGGTTAAGAGTCACTAAAACATTAGCCAATGGTTCCAAAATAATTTCTTGAATAAACCAACTTTTCCCCGCTGATCTGAAAATCTATCATACAACAAAATCGTATATGTGATTATTACGCTAGCTGTCTATTTCTTAATGTTCTCCCTTAAGTATCACAAAAAAAGGGACTTGGTTGCTCCAGTTCAACCGCTGGCCCACCAGAGTGATGCTTGGCTCACAGGAATAAATGGCTGACAAAGGCTTTCCTCCTTTGATCAATGTGATCACCACAGTATTGGTTTTCTAATGATAAACACATGCTACATTACTGAAACAAATCTGAACTGATCAGGTTTACGATTCTTGCAATATGCTACCAGATTTCATTGTTAGTATTTGACTTAAAATTTCACATATGTAGTTTTAAGTGAAAGTGTTCTTAACTTAAAGAAAAATTAATATGTCTAGACTTTGTACTTTGGGGAGAAAAAACCTTTCTTTTATTTCTATTTTTGCCAGTTTGGCTAAGAAGTCCTCTCCCCAACTCTTAGTCAATTGGTGGGGGAGTTATTCATCCTATTTCTACACTAGCACTGCTTACACTTACACTTTCTTTATCCTGCCTTCCTTACTGGCACCAATAATACCCCAGCATTTTGGAGTTTCCTTGTGCTCTTCCACCTTCCTTCTGCCAAACTGTTGAAACACTTACTGATCACAGATCCCTATTATTGTTAGTCTGTTACATTTTCTTTTTTGAGGAGTTATTAGCGTCTGGCTTACTACTATATTAACAACTGTTATTCACTATTAATTCCATACTACTTAAAAATACTCTATTTACAATTTCTTTCCCTTACTGGGTTCTTTATTCTTATTACTTGTTAGAATGTCCTTGCATATATATTTTTTTCTTAGGGCAAACACAAAAGCGGGATATTTTGAGAGTCATTCAATGTCAGAGAATGTTTTTGTTGCCCTTTCAAGAAAAGACGCCTCATCTGGCTGTGAGATCTGAGTAACAACCCTTTCCTCTCTGAGGGCTAAGGCATGAGCCACTGTTTTCACAGTGCTACTAAGTGACTAGATACAAACTTACCCTCCTCTGGTGCATACATCTCCCTCACTGCACCCCACCCCTCCCCACATCTGGATGCTTATAATTAATTCATTTTTGAAATGACAATTTGCTAGGATGTGTTTAAGAGTGAATTTTCCTCATTATTCTCTTTATTTAGCAACAGCTTTATTGAGATGTAATTCCCATGGCACAAATTCTTTCAGTAGTTTCTGCTGACCACCCTGAGCCCTTCGATGAGAAGAGTCACGACTCCCTTCAGCTGAGATGGTGGTGAATGTGTGAAGTTTAATATGTAAGCCCAGGGCATCGTCTCGAACCAGAGGCCCCCCCGGTACACCTGAGGCCGCCTGCTCCACGGCTCCACCGTGGAACCTGCTTTACATTCTTTACACTCTCCTGGCTGTCTCGTCAGTTCCTCTTCTGTCTCCATGGTTTCGTCATGTCCAGGGCTCAGCCCTCCTCTCTCTCATCCACATACACTCTCTGGGCCATGCATCACTTCCTAGCTCCAACTGGCACCTACATTCCCGAATACTGTTTACGTAGACACATTCTCCTAGCAGCAACATCTCTCATTAGACACAGCGATTCACAACTATAAGGCTATCTTGAAATCTCAGGAGGGGTAGATTGAAGAAACACTTCTCTGCCCGGGACCTCTGGTCTGTGACACGTCAAAGTCACCTCTGGTGGCCGGCACCATCGTCCACTCAGCTGTCCACTCCAGAAGCCTGCAAGTCCTCCTCACCAGACTTGAGCACAAAGACAGTGACTCCCTAGTTTACCACCGTATCCCACCGAGTGTCTGACATATAGCAGCACAACAAATACTTGATGAAGAAATGGTTTCAGTCAATCCAGTACATATCCTTCCAACTCGCTCTCTTCTTTTCATCCATACTGTCAGTACTTTGGTTAAAATCACTATTATTGTCACCAGACTTACTACCAGTCTCCCAGCCTCCAGTCCTGCTTCCCCCAACCCATTCTCCATGCTACAGTCAGAGCTAACTTTTTCAGTAGTCACAGATCAGTTCTTATCATTCCTCAACTTAAGGCCCTTTAAAATCAAATCCAAATTTCTCAACATAACACACAAATCTGTAACTCTCTTGATACCCCAAGGCTGAATTAAACATTCATCTCCTGTGCTTTCCAAGGTTTCCTGTACTTCTCCTACCATTGTGTCTATTCTTTGTTGTAACTGTATACTTTCTGTCTCCTCAACTACACTGTCCTTTTCCCTGCATTCTAGTGCCCTGTAGTTCCTGGCACACGGTAGACATTCAATGAATATCTGGTGAATGAATGTTTTCAAATATCACCAGTGACCATGTAAGTAGATAACTTCGGGATTCCATCCTTGGGCAGGAATTCCAAACTCAGTTGGGATCCATAAATAGGTACTGAGAGTACATGAACGCCATGAAATTGTACCCAACATTGGATGTGTTTATACATTTTTTGAGGATAGTTTTCAGACTGCCTGAAGAGTCCATAATCCTAAAAGTTACTGTTGGGATTTATTTGGTTAGAAAGGAATATTCTAAAGTGTATTACAAAACAACAAAAACAAAAGGCAGACACACATAACACACAGACACGCACACAGGGATTGACTTAATGAAAACACGTATGGTAAACCTTTTATTGAAAAGGGACAAGAATCAGAGGAGTTAGGGGGCCCCAGGAAGACTAAAGAAAAACAGATGATGCCAGAAAAAGGATTTAGAAAGACAGAACAGAGAGCGAAAAGGAGCTGGGTCTACTCTGCCATTGTATACGGGGCCCTTGTGCAGCCAGTAGGTGAAAGGCTGGCCTCGTCACGAAGGACCTGTGTCTGAAGATCTCTGTATAATTTTGAGAACTGCAAACTTCAGCTTGTCATTATGCTGCGCAAGTGCAGGATAGTTCTGTGCTACCAAGCTGGTTGTCTTTCTAGTTCTGTCCAGTGAATCCCGGTCTAGACTCTGACCTTCAACAGGAGAAAAAGAAAGAGGAAGGCCATGGCCTGGGCTGCTGGGAAAGGGGGGGCAGGGAGAGGGGCAAACACTCATTGCTTCTCAGGGGACCATCTTTCTCCGGCTCCTTCTACTCCTCTGTCTTTATTTAGAGCACAGTTTATGGACTTCCCCATGTGCAGGAATCTTGACAATATCATGTACTTTGGTAAAATGAGAAGATGCATGAAAGTTCTGAAAATTACAGGTAGTTTTGAGAGTTGTGGGTACTTTTTATAAATGTTGACGATTGTTTATCCTCTCACCCTTAAATAAACATTTAATGAAGGAAGCGAATAGGATTTTTCCCTTTTTGGTAATTCCTTATGTCAGCATATAACATACTATACTGCCTAGTTTGCTTTAGGAAATGCTAACTTTTGTATCATAGGCAGCTGTTATAGTTCACTAAGCTAGGGTAAGCACTTCAGCAGTGGTACAAGGCTTGGTTTTGAGTGTTTCGATGCTACCTCGCCTAACTTCCACCACTGCAGAGGCCACAGTGTAGCTAGTGATCTTACATCCAAGAGTCTCTGGTGTGAAACCAGAGACTTGCTCACACGGGGATGAAACTGGGACCCTGTCCTCCTTAGCATCATCCTTCACCCCAAGAAAATGAAAGCCAAACGATGGTGAATTTGGTCAAAAGGCCTAAAGAATTCACTGATTGGTTAACCAGCACCTAAATAATCAAGAATGGTCCATAACCACCTGTCTAGCAATTCAGCCCCACGTCACTACACAGAGAGCCTGCAGTGACACAGGGAGAGGCCTCACCAACTTATTAGACACACTAATAATCCAACAGTGTCCTATTTTGCTGCAGAGTTCCAACTGTATAAACAAACCTAACTGTGATTGTTTAAATAATCATTTTTAGGAACCAAGTTAAAAAAAAAAGAAGTATTTTCAAGATTTTATATTTACCTATCCTATCTGAAATTTTGGTGAGGTCCTAATCTATGAATAAAAGAGAGAGTATTTCAAATCATAGTGACAACTGAGGATTACCCTGTGTAAATTCCTGGTAAATTTATGGTGAAATTTAATAGTCAGTTATTCTGGCTGAAGGTTGTAGTGAAAGAGGAAGAATAGAAGAGAAAGGGGAAAAACTGATTAAAAATCCCACTGCACAGTCGACTTATTTGATGCAACAGTTAATTTTTTAAAAAATTCCAGGATTCACTGAGGGTTTTGCCGTTATCTACTCTGATGTCCTTTTTGGCAAGGAGACATGTTAATGATTTCTTGAAATCTGGTGCAAGGCCCGTCGTGTTCACAGACCAGTTGAACACGTCGTTGAGAATGTGTGCTTTACTGTTTCTGCAGCAGTGTGTGGGATCTGAAACCCTTTCAAGTACAACTGTTTGAGGAAAGAGAGGAAGATGAGAATGGAAGAAAAAATTCTATAACCTCGTTCATTTCCTGCTCTACTCGCATCCTTATCCTTAATCTTGTCGACCTCACTGTGTCCTCCATCTTCTTTAGGTTTCCCTGCTGCAAGAGAGACCAGGTTAGGAAGTGACTGAGTATGGTGCCAGGATCAAGGCTGACAATGAGATGAGAGGCAGAAGCAAAGCCACAAGAGGCCAAGAAGCAGAACGGGAAATGAGTTTTTGGAGGGCGTCTATAGTATATTTTCCATTCATCTATACAGGTGTGAAATTTGCAAAGCCAAACAAATAATACTCACCAGAGGAAAAGGATCTATTGCACCGAGTTAATATATGGTGTTCTCTAACTGAAATGTGCACATTATGAAGATGTTCTCAACACACTACTTCTGAGAAGACTTCTTCTCGTGAAGTGTGGAATGGACAGGAGGCATGGAGCAGGAGGACACATGGGCATCACCGGGAAAGTCCAGCAGTCCACTCCAAAGATGCCCACAAGGTAGCATCTACCTTGATGAGCCTTGCAGACTGACACCCTCCTCACTGACTGCACCCAGGAATGCAGACTCATGCTAACAAAACTCACAAGACACTGATGTATAAAACAAAAGAAAGTGACTTTATTATTAACAGTGAATAACAGAGGACTCGGGTACACGATGTCTGTATTGGCCTGAGTGAATTATCGTGGTGGGAAGGCCAATTGACAGAGGGAAGCTGGGTGCACATGGAGGCGGGCGAGTGGAGTCAATTGCAGGATTCCAGCGCAAATGGCATAAGGCTCTGCAGCTCTCTACACAGGGCTACCCGCCTGCCAGGCCTCAACCAGCAGGGGCTGTTGGTCAGAGAGTGCTTTGCAAGGTATCGTGACAGTTACGTTAACAGCTTTTGCTTTTCTCTGCTTTGGAGGCAGAGAAAATGCTCTTCTGATGGAGATTTGATGTGTGTGTGTGTGTGTGTGTGTGTGTGTGTGTAAGAGGTCAATACCCTCAATTGGTTATAGTCAAGTCTTACTGCCAAGGAGTCTTCATGTCTCTTAAGGTCACACTGCCTCTCTTGGATTGAATTTGTGAGGTAGGGTGTTCATTTCTCAGTTTAATTTTTAGAGAGCATTTTCGCTTTCCTGTTTTCTGGGATCCAGAGGGGGCACTGCAAGGCAGACTCCACATTTGCCTACAGGTTCCACAAAGTGTCGTCAAATTCAAATCAACCTGTATTCACTGTGCCAACTTTATGCCCACTGCTGTGCCAGGCACAAAATAATTCTCAAGATATATAACAAGAACCTCTAAGGAAATGTTGTATCTACTGGATGCCTACAGCCCTAGGTTCTTCTTAAGGTACATTTATTCATTCATTTTCCTCTAGTATTTACACACCCTCTACTGTGTACCAGGATTTACTAAGTACAAGACATACAAACATACACATGACACCATCCTGCTCCCTTTAGGAGCTTATAAACCAGCAAAGGAACGACATGTGTTTTTTTAAAGGTACTGATCCAAGTGTAATGGAGTATGCTAGAGGAGGGCTTTAGGGCTAAGACAGAAGCCACATCTTTTTAAAATCAGATTTTTAAAAACATACTAAATAAAAATGATGATTATTTAAAAAAAACTAACAACAGTTAATTTTGAAGCACAAAATGTAAGTTCCTTCCTTGCTACTCCCCAACCCTTTTCTGCCTCTCAAGGTTGCCCTCAGTAGTTTGTGAATACTCTCCTGACCTTTTTCTCTGTGTATGAAACACACACACACATTTATACATAAACATAAATTTATATATTTATTATATCAACATGTAAAATTTATGTTAGACATCCCGTTTAGATAATACACACATACACATGCACATGCACGCAGGTGTGGGATGATACTATATATATAGTCCCATAACTTGTCCTTTTAGTTGTAAATTATAACTTGTATAGAAAAGCGCATAAAATAAATATGCTCAGTTTAGAAAATAAATGACCCTGGATAGCTACTACCACTAAGTCAATAAGAAGAAAGTTCTGAGTACCCAAGAAACAGAAACCCACCCCCTCCAAAACCATTATTCTGAAATTTATGGTAACCATTTCCTAGTTTTCTGCGGAGTTTTACTGCTATGAGACAAAGTTCAAATTTGCCTATTATCAGCAAACGCCCTCAAGGCAAAAGCAGCTTCCACTCTCTAAGCCTTGCTGAACTCTCACTTTTCCTCAAGTTTGGCCTTTAATTTCTTCTTTTCAGCCCTTTGTTGCTCTGAGGATATCTTCTTATACATATTCAACAGTCCCAATTATTTTCAGCAAGAGGATTGTTCAAATAACCTACCTAGCCCTAGCTGGTTTTGCTCACTGGATAGAGCGTCAGCCTATGGATTCCAGTCAAGGGCACATGCCCGGGTTGCGGGCTCCATTCCCAGTAGGGGGCGTGCAGGAGGCAGCCAATCAATGACTCTCTTTCATCATTGATGTTTCTATCTCTCTCTCCCTCTGCCTTCCTCTCTGAAATCAATAAAAGTATACTTTAAAACAAAAAGCAAATAACCTACCTAGCCATATTTCCAGTAACAGAAATGTGTGTCACTTCTCAATTTCTTCCTTGTGCTACAGTTATGTGGATAAAATTAGATTCTTATCCACTAGATACTAACTCCTTAGGGGTTATGAAAGGCAAACATCTTTCATTTCCTACAGCACAAATGTGAAATATGTGAAATATGCAGTAAATGCAGAAAGAGTAAAGAATACAGGAACGGAAAAGAGAATGAATATGTAAGTGATTAGTAGCCCTGCCCTAGAAGAGTTTCCGTTTTCATTTTGTGAAGGAAGATTAGATGTATATGCATGAAATAATTTGACATGAAACAATTTGAGGCAATAAAGAGAGATATTTGAATGAAATCCCTTATATTCACTGACATGAAAAAATTCCAAGATATATTGTCAAGTGAAAAAACAAACTGAAGGATAGTATCTGTGCATAAAATATATATTTACATTTATCTCCCTGTCTGTAAACAGGTATGTCCGCATATATGCATCCATGAACGTTCCAGTTTATGCACAGAAACAGAACTCTAAAGACACACAATGGTGAGTACTTCTACGGACTAGGATTGGCTAGCCAGAAGTTATCTTTTCACTTTCAAATATCTTATGTAATATTTTAACATGAAGCATATATTGCTTTTTAAAAAATAATATATTTTTATTGATTTCAGAGAGGAAAGGAGAGAAAGGGATAGAAACATCAATGATGAGGGGGAATCACTGATCAGCTTCCTCCAACATGCCCCACACTGGGGATCAAGCCCACGACCCAGGCATGTGCGCCTCCTGGTTCATAGATGGATGCTCAACCACTAAGGCATGCTGGCCAGGCAAAGCATATATTACTTTTATAGGTAGGAGAAACTTTAAATTATAATCAAGGGCAAACATATGTGACAAAGGAAATCAAGAAGAAAAAACAGGAAGACAGAAATTCCTGGGGAAGGCCTCTTTGAAAAGGTAGGACTTGGAGTGGGTACTGCGGGACTAGAGTTTAAATGAGAGAACAGGGTGGGCAAAGGAGGGTGAGGTGGGGCCATGCTGTGTTTTGAGTAGACTTTAGGGAGGAAATGAGGATGGTACCTGAAGAGGACCATAAGGAAGTTCACCTGGCTAAAGCTAAAACCAGCTGACATTGATATATGGTTAAAGGGGCAAAACAGAGCCATAGCATAAAATGTGGAATGTCATAAAAATTAAGAGCTTATGATTGCTTTGATGGGAAATAGAAGTCATTACGACCTGAAAAAGGTCGTAATAGGAGATAATATTAATCTCATGGGTAGAGTGTTCAAACATGAAAAATCCCTGGTAATTTGTAAAGTGCTACATCAATAATTCTAGGTTTTATTAAATAAGTTATTATATTACAATTATATTTTAGGGAGATTATATTGGTTTCTATACTAATAAAAGCCTAGGTGGCCCTCACACCCTCACGTCATCACAAGATGGCCGCCACAAAATGACCAGTAGGGAGGGCAGGTGTGGGCGATCAGGCCGGCTAGGGAGGGCAGTTGGGCCAAACAGGCCTGGAGGGGAGAGCTATTGGGGGGGACCAGGCCGGCAGGGGAGGGCAGTTGGGGGTGATTGGGCCGGCAGGGGAGGGCAGTTGGGGCAATCAGGCCAGCAGGGGAGGGCAATTGGGGGTGGTCAGGCCAGCAGGGGAGGGCAGTTGGGGGTGTTCGGGCCAGCAGGGGAGCAGTTAGGTGTCAGGCAGGCAGGGGAGCAGTTAGGGGGCAATCAGGCTGGTAGGCATAAGCGGTTAGGGGCAATCAGGCAGGCAGGCAGGCAGGCGAGTGGTTAGGAGTCACCAGTTCCGGATTGTGAGAGGGATATCCAAGGGGTCCCAGATTGGAGAGGGTGCAGGCTGGGCTGAAGGACACCCCTTCTCTCCCCCCGCCCCCTAACAGTGCACGAATTTCATGCACCGGGCCTCTAGTTCTTGTATAAAATGCATTACGGGGAAGAAAGACTCAGAGCAAGGACATTTCCTTAGCAATATAACATACTTGAAAGAACTTGGCCAGTTTTCACAACCTGAAAAAAATTCGGGTAACTTCCAATCTCCCAGGATTGCTGCAGGGATTAATTGTAAGGTCAAAATGCATTAGTCCATTTCTTCTCAACTGCAATTATAGTCCAGAGGCATGCTGATAAAGATCAGAACTGCACCCTGATCATGGGAATGGAAAGGCTGAACCCAAGAGATTTTTCTAAATAAAGAACCCGTAAAGATCTATTCATTAGATGTAGGGAATGAAAGAGGGAAAAATGGAGATTTCTGGGTGTCCAGCAGGGGAGACCTAGGGAAGGGTCTGAACACCTAGAAACTGACCTACCTCTGTTATCCACGTTTTGGGAGTCATGTCACTGACCTCATGAGTTTCACCTCCTCCATCTCTGTTACTCCTGACCCACAACCCTCCCCATTTGGGTATAGGGCGATCTCCTTGTATTAGTGCAAATATGGCTTGAAATATTTTAAGCTCAAAGTACATTTATATTCACTTTATTTTGGAAAATTACTTTCAGGAATGTATAAAAACCTTGAAACAATAGGAACATGCAAAGTTACTGACTATTCAATGGTTGCAGTGAGCAAAACTGAGCAATACCTTGTAAAAAATCAAAACGAACTCCACATTTGACTTTATGGAAGAAAAATTCTACATAAATAAAGTGTCTAACAGATTGAATATCTGTAGGGTTTTTAATTATTTGTATTGGTATTATATTAAAGTCTGAACCACACAATTATGAAAACCAAGATAGAACAATAAAAATGAATCCCATAAGTGATTCTAATTTACTGTTTTATAAATTCTTTTCTTCTAAGTGGAATCTGACTTCTGAGTGACATGTTACAACCCTGGATACAGTCCTAAAGCAGAGCTTACAGCATTCCAAAGTCTCAGCTGGATACTCTGTTGTCTAGCTAGAGGTCAAAAGCTTGAGGACTAATACATGATAGGAAATAAAAATTAAAAAGTTTACACGTGATCTGTCAGACTTCTTACTTTTCTGTCAGGCCACATCCCTGCAGAGGATGACAGAGAGAGGCAATTGTGTAACTGAGCCTCCAGAACTAGTTACCGCTCTGGAATGTGCCCACTGTTTTGCAATGCACTTGGTCACCATCATATGAAAATCTTGGGAAATACAACATCTTGGTTACCTGCTAGTTCCTGTGAGAGAATAACTCATAACTCATTCACATCACACTACAATGGTACTTTAGTCTAAACTACCAACTGACATTTCTTTGTACTTATGATTATATTTTAAAAGAATGTCAAGAATATTTATACATACTTACAAAGGTGAAAACAAAGGGGGGAGGGGGAGAGAATGAAAAGAAGAAGAAAGAGGTGGAGAAAGGAAATACACCTTCAGAGTAATATGGGAAGGGGGAGGTAGAAGACACAGATGAAACATAATTGGCTGTGACTTGCTGTTTGTTGAAGGTGGGGATAAGTGCACAGAAGTTCATCTTCTACTGTGCCTACTTTGTATGTTGAAATGTTCCATAATAAGAAGTTAAAAAAAGGCACATAGCAAATAGTTCAGGATTGTCTCCTAACTCAACACCTAAAGAGGGACCTCTCAGTACTATAAATAGTTGTAACTAGTACTGCAATCAATATATCATCTTTAGAACACTGAGTTACAATTTCAAGAGTTCCTGAGGTGTATGTGCCCAACAACAGTAACAATAATCATACCAGACAATAACCCTTGTTAAGCACATAGCGCTTACACAAAGTATTTTCACATCCATTATCTCAACTGATATTCACAATAACACTGTGAGATACTGTGGGTAACATTCTAATTTATGAAAAAGAAATATGAAGCCCAGAGTAGGTGACTTTCATTTCTTTCATTCATTCATTCATTCCACAAACATTTACTGAATATCTAGTATGTCAGTCAGTTCTGACTGAGGTATAAGGAATTAAAAGACAAAATGTAATTCCTTCTTTCAAGAGGTGTGTTGCTTAGCCCAGGCGATGTGGCTCAGTGGTTGAGCATCACTCTATGAGCCAGGACATCATGGTTCAATTCCTGTTCGGGGCACATGCCCAGGTTGAGGGCTTGATCCCCAGTGTGGGGCATGCAGGAGGCAGCTGATCAATGATTCTCTCTCATTGATGTTTCTATCGCTCCCTTTCCCTTCCTTTATAAAATCAGGGGAACAGATTTATAAACTGATAATTACATGATGATGTAATTCATGCTACAATGAAGTATTTCTCAAAAAAAATTTTAACCCTGACCTGCAGTAAGAAATATATTCCTACCCAATATATACAAAAATGTGTTTAAGTGAAACAAAAGTTTTATGAAATAATCCTCTTCCAATGCATGATGCGCACTGTGGCATTTTCTAATCTACACTATTCAATAATCTTTTCCTTTTTAGGAAAATTCCGATCACAAGCTGTTACAATGATTTCATTACTCACTAGTGGGCTGCTACCTCCATTGTGCTGTGATGAGTATGGTCTGAGTTCTGATCACACAGAGTTCACAGAAGGAAGCAAAAACTGTTCCAGGGAATGAGAAAGGCATTAAAGAGGTTGGACTCCAAGTACTTTTCAATATTAAAGTGGCAGAACTGGACCAAAGGTCTTACGATGCTCTAATCACTTTGCTCTTGCAATAGCTGTGCTGTTGTTGCACGCTCGCCAAACACAAAACAGCAACAGACTGTGAACTCACTGATAAGCTATGAAAACAAGTTGTTTTCTTGAAGGGATGTCAGCGATCATTCATTCACATGCACTAAATCTGCACTTCCTGTCTATTGGATCATCCTGCTACTACCTGTAAAACAACTGTAAACATCCTGAGACTATAAGTCTATGACTCACAGCCCTAAATATTTGTCCTCTAGAGCAAAGACTTAAAAAGCAAGAGAACAGGATAATGTGTTAGAGGTAAACTTAGATATTACAGTTTTTATCAATCACCAATCCACATTGGGATTTTGTTCAGTGCCTTAATCCTCTACCTCATTTGCTGTCCATCCATTGTACCTGCTATGTACAGACTCAGTGAAGGGAAGAGCTGGTGGGGAGGGGAGAGAGGGTAGAGATCAACCAAAGGACTTGTAAGCATGCATATAAGCAAACAATGGACACAGACACTGCGGGGTAAGGGCATGTGCTGGGGGAGGCGGAGGAGTGGTCGGGGAGAGGCCAATGGGGGAAAAAGGAGACATATGTAATACTTTAATCAATAAAGAATTAAAAAAATTAAAAAGCCTATGACTCCATGAGTACTAATATCTCATGCTGCTGCCCCCTGCTGTCTGAGAAAGACGGAAAGATTAGGGGACCCTTGGACTACATTTTGCTTTGCCATTTCCTCCAATAGGAAGGTTTCCATTCTCAGGTACTTGTTTTGAGAATCCATTTTTGCCCAATTGCCCCAAAGACTCATTTTGTGAACTTGACCTAGTTTGGTAAGTTCTGTCTTTTATCCATTAAGCAATAAAAAAATAATTGGTGCTTTCCCAAATCAGCCTGTGATTAGCTCACAATAGAATAACAATGCACTAGGGATTGAATAAATATTCATCAAGGATACTGATATTGACACTGAATAGAAAATAGACAAAAGGAAGAAAGTTCATTGGACTTCATGAGATTTGGAGGAACTACAGGCTGTTTCTCATCCCTACTTTCCCAAAGGGAAACATGCTCTGAATATCAATAAAAGATTTTTGTGGCTGAAGGTTGAAAAAAATAGTAATCTTAATTAAAATCAAACCAAACTAAAACAACCCCCAAACACCAACTAGTATTTGTGCCTTTCATCATATAATTGTAGGGTCTCAGTATATGGAAAGTTTCCTGGGCTAGACTTTCTAGGTATGAATTCAGTAACACAGGATTGGCCAGAAGGAAATGAGAATTACACTTTTGAGAAAGTTACTAAAAAGCCTAAGCCATTTGTAAAGACGGTCTGCTCTTTGGATGAATCTCTTGGTTTGAAAGATGCGTTTAGGCTTGATACCTTTGAATATTCTAAACAAGTCTGAGTAGGTCAATGAACTACAATCCACAAGGTCTTCAAAAAGTTCTCCATGTTTTAGAATACACAAAAGGCCTATTGTAAGAATACTCACTCTTTAATTTAGACCAAGGATAACATTTCCAAAAATCTGCAAATATTTAGTTGAGAAGCAAATGATAAAACAGTGAAACAATCAACTGAAGATATGTTGCTAAAAATAATATAAAGCAGACTCCTTTTTAATCCACAATTATTCTTATACAGAAAGTAGAACTGTGGAGAAAACCACTGGACTCTATTTTGAGGCTAAAGCTGAATTCCAGTAGAACATGAGTTTGGTATCATTTTCCTCCTATGATCCTGAATACTCGCTTGCAAATTTGTATGAAGCATCTTCAAATGACTGCACTCCTTTAAGCATCACAAAACCAGTCATGTCCAAAGCCAAACTCTAATTCGCTTCTACCCTTTCGTCTTGCCAACCTCCCCAGACACCTATTCTTCTTAACCCTACCAGACTGCTGTACTGATTTTTAGGTAATTTCCACACAAAGGTGGAATATTGGCACTAGATGAAAGGTAGGTGAAAGGTAGACCTATTTTCTACAATGTCTCCAAGTTCCATCTTATTCTAACCACTTGTTTGCATGTAACTAACATTTTTCTATATCATGTTGGTTTTTTCTCTTTAATGTTCAGGAGCCCAGGTATAGGGGACAGTTAGGTTCAGGGCCTCAGGTCTGGTAGGATTAATTCTAGTGATCTTTAAAATGGGTATGCCAAAGAAAATGCACAAGAAAGGGGGTTAAAATATTAAAACCTTTGTACTGGACACATGCTCAAAGCATTTAAATATTTTAAAAATATATATATTTTAATTTATTTCAGAGAGGAAGCGAGACATAGAAACATCGATGAGAGAGAATCATTGACTGGCTGCCTCCTGCACGCCCCCTACTGGGGATCGAGCCCACAACCTGGGCATGTGTCCTGACTGGGAATTGAACCATGACCTCCTGGTTCATAGGTCAATGCTCAACCACTGAGCACACTGGCGCCTGGCAAAAGTATTAAGGGTGAGTGATTACTTAAGAAGTTAAGACTACTAACCTAACCTAGGCTTCCTCACTGTCTTCAGGCCATCAGTCTACTAAGTGCTTAGTAAAGTCTCTCAGTCCCTTCCACTTTTCCTCTGCACATCCACCACCAGTGCAGCAGCTCCGATTCTCCGTGTCCTGCTTGGAATTCGGCGGCAGCTTCTAGCCTGTCTCCCTTCTTACAACTCATCCTTTGCTGCCACTAGAAATATCTTCACTAGTCAGATATCACTTGCCAAAAAGCAGCACTACCCACAAAATTATCCAAACACCTTAGTTTTCAGCACTTTCTATACTCTTAGCTAAAAATCTAGGGAAGTAGTGGGGCAAGGGTAGGGGGGGCGGTAAGGCATGGACTTCAGGCCTAGGCTTAAGTTTTACAAGCTTAATGACTTTGGGGAAAATTCCTTAGGCTTTCTGGGCTTTTATTTCCACCTTTGAGTGGTGACAGTAATAGCTCATGAAACTGTTATGTAAATCCAATGAGATTATATAACAGAAGGAAATTAGTGCAGAGCCAGGCACACACGAATTGATCGTCCATTTTGGCCCCCTTCCTGCTCTGCAACAAATGCCCTCTGCCTCGCTCCCCCTTCACCTGCCCCACCATGATCCTGGCACGTTACCCACCAACCCTCTGGAACACCTGCTTTCCTCAAATGTGACCGGCACTCTTAAGCCCCTGTGGTTCTGATTATACTATATCCTCAGCCTCACATGCCCTTTACTGCCTTTTCCAAGTGAAATTCTACCCAAGCCTCAAGGCCCAGCTCGAGTGTCAACTCTTCCAGGAACTCGTCCCTTTCTCCACTGATCAGCTTTAACCGCGGCCTTCGTGAGCTCCCTGCACTCTGCTTGCAGCTTCACGTGGTAGTGCTTTATTTCTCTGTGCTAGAATATTACTATCCATATACTGAATGTAAGGTTAGGTGTACATATGTTACCTGCATGAATTATAAGCTTCTCGAAGGCAGAAAGCGTGTCCTCTGTATTTTCTCAGCAGTTAACACTGGATGGGATTTAGTAAATGTCTGCTGAATGAATACATAGGTGCATGAAAACATTTTCAGAGGGAGTAAATTTTTACCAGAACAAAACACCAACCACTTGTTTCAACTTTTAAAGTAATTTTTAGAAAACTAGTTCTACCTGAAAAATAGATCATTATTTAGCCTTTGTAATAGATAAATTAAAAATAACAAAGAAATGAACTAAAAATGGTGCACTTTTGAGACTTCAGGCTGAGTGCATAAAACAAATTATTTTTAATTAGTTAAACTGATTTTAAAAATGTATAATATCAAGTCTTATGCCCTGACAGAGCACCAGTGAGTGACTGTTAATAGAGAGTAGTGACTAAAAGAGGAAATTCATGTACATACATAAAGTGGAATATTAGGCATCAATTTAAAATCATGTTTTCAAATACTGAATGAGTCACAGTATACTAAGGGAAACACTCAGGGCATAAAGAGATCCCAATTTTACAAGTTTACACTTAATACAGAAAAAGACTACGAAAATACAGAGGACATCAATATGTGGTTATCTCTGAAAAAGAATTGCAGGTGATTTTAAGTTTTTGTCCTTTAGATTACCTGAAATTTCTATAATATACACATTTGTATCATTAAAAAACTTAAAAATTTGACTATAAAGAAATGCTAATTAAAGTTTAATCATATTCGGAAATACTAGAAAAGTTTTATTAGCCCAATAAGAGACTTCCTGGTTTTTAATATTAATCACAATATATTCGTGTAGACATCATTAAAAACCGAGAGTTAATGCTGCAGTTTAATATCGAGAAATGTTTTCCTTAATTATAAAGAGAGAGCAGTCAGTAAACATCTGACTCGTACTTGGGTAGCAGACAGCACCAGCTCTGGAGGTTCGAGGACGCGGCTGGCATTCCAGCTGGACCCCCTGTCCGCTGTCGGCCTCGTTCTCGGAGCCACAGCCACTCTATCCGCAAGTCAGGAAGACCCCTCCTCTTTCTCACTGGGAACCTGCAGAACCGATGTAGCTACCATTTATGAAATGGCTATGGCCGTGTCCGGGACACGGAGGCAGGTCTTCTGTCTCCTATCTCCCAGGTCTGGAGATTGTCCACGGATCGGAAGATGGACAAGGATGTGTACAGGGGCCATTCTGACCCGAAGGGAACCTGGAAGGTCTGCTGAAGCTTGTGGGGTAGTCAAGGCTGATTCTAAAACAGACGCTGAGTGACCGCAGGTACTTGGGACTGTGCCAGCCACGGCCGTGGATGTGGCACTCACTGGTGGACCCCTCTGCAGAGTGGGATGGGGCCGCTGAAGGAAAACGAGAGGAGGGAGTTTGGGACGACATCAGAAGATGAGAGAGAGGGAGGAGAGAACCAACCCTGAAGGGCAGGGCCATGGAAGGGGCAGAGAAAAGAGGAAGCCTCAGGAGGAAGCAGAAATGACCAGATTGCCAAACAGGGAGGAGTAAGCGGGACAGGGAAAGCCGTCTCTTCCTCCCCAAATTTTCTCTCCCTTCGTGCTCATTCCCCTGGTTCTCCTCTTTCCTGCCCCTCCCAGCTCCTCCACTTCCAAAACCCCATTTCTATTCGGAAGAGTCCTCCCATTTGCTCTCTGACAAGTGGCATTCCTTCCTGGGGAGTTAGGAGGTGGAAACCTAGGAAAGAACTCATCTACAGTGGCCTGCAAGGCTCAAACCAGCTTGCCACCCCCGGGCCTCAGGGATGAGATCTAGAACTGATCCTGGCTGCAGACACGAGGGGCACGGAGCAGAGGGAGCAGCTGTTCACCTCTCTGCTTTCTGCTCCCGGCCACCCCATGTCCTCATTTGCACTATCTTCAATTACAAAGGATGCACTGTCTTCAATTACAAACGACCCACGCAAATGTCCCATGATGAGGACTTACCATCTGATAATTGTATGGCCACCGTCCCTCTCTGGCGAATTTATAAAATGCTATTTTAAAACGTCAGGACTGGACATGTTTAAAAGAAAGTCCACACAAAGACCGAGCCATGAGAATACAGTCAAAAGTCATATCCTCAGGGTGGGAATGCATTTATTTCCACGGTGCACCCCAATATGTCAGTTTCATGTGCCAAAAAAGCTCCAGACTAAACTGCTTGCTTCTGGTTTCCTTGAAGAAAATTCTATGCATTCTTTTTTACAAATAAATACAATGGCTGTATTGAATCAAAAGTGTAAATAGTTGTTCAGTGTTCTTCCATCTGTGGGTGCTAAGTGGGGGCAACTTCAGAGACTCAATGATACACTTTGATTCCACTGTCACGAGTCCATTAATTCATCTCTTAGACATCATTACTTGAAAAATAAGAAAACGCTAATAGTTACCAGAAAATGCATTCATTCCCTAGTTTATGTGTGTTATTCTCTATCTCACCAAACAGGATGAGAACTTGTCAAAAGCTGTGCAGCCTGAAGTGAAAACTAAAATGTCTTTGCAGACAACTTGTTCAGCAAACAAGCAGAATTTGCTCCAAGAGAAAACACTGTCTTGTAAAATATACCAAGCAATAAATAGGAAGTGCCTTGCTAAATAAATGTATCCCAATAGCATGAACCAAATGAACTAGTAGGGACCTCCCGGAAAGATTGCTCCCTGTACCTTTAGCCCCTGCTTCTTGGGGGTGGTGGCGGCGGGGTTTGCTGGCAAACTCCAGGATATATAGGGTCAGGATGAGCTGATAATTTTCACTTCTTCCACTTGGACAAAGCCAAGAGAGAAACAAGAGCTGCAGGGCTCTGAATAACTGTGCAGTAGTGTTGACTGTAAAAAAGCATTGTTGGGTTTGAGGTGAACGGAAGGGACAGAAAGAGGTTGTCAGAGCTTAAAGGAGCCCCAGGATGAAAGAAGGCGGCTGTCTTCGATGGGAGGCAAGCTCTCCTGTGAGCTGAGTGGTTTCCAGCTGCCCCGCTCACTGGGCCTCTCTGGGCGGCAGAGCCCACACTGGTCTAAGAGCCGATTTTAGTCTCTGAGGTCATGTGTGAGAACACTGAGTTCTCAGCCTGAGCTCCTTGTAGGGATTAGCACAGATAGCCCAAGAAAGATGTGCTGGAGATGTGGTAAATAACCCTCAGAATTAGCCCACTGAGGAAGACACTCCGATTTAGCAACACAGATTTTAGCAAAGGTATTCCAAAATAATCACTCAGTTTTAAGATACTCGAATGTCCCACAAAAGAGATCACAGTGTCCCTGATGAATTGACTTTCCATTTTCTCTGATTTCTGAGAGTTTTTTCTTGTTCCTCGACCAAGCCAGCCAATGGGAGGCAGCTTATGTAATGGTTAAGGGCATGGATTCTGCAGCCAGATTTCCTGGGTTTGAATCATGAATATGAAGTTGGGCAAATTGCTCAACCTCGGTGAGCCTCAATATCCTCCTTTGTGAAACGGGGACGATTCCACCACCTACCTCACAGCACCTGAGCAGAACTGGTACACAGTCAGTGCTCATAGAAGGTCAACAGCTGCTACTTGTTAAAAATAAAGTCACTACTGCAAGATTATGACACCCTTGTACCTAGACTTTTTTAAAAAAGCATATGATTAGTCCTGGCCGGTGGGGCTCAGTGGTTAGAGCGTCGCCCCACGCACTGAAGGATCTCAGGTTTGATTCCCAGTTAAGGGCACATACCTGGGTTGCAGGTTCAATGTCTGCCCCTGGCCCGGGT
The DNA here is from genome assembly GCF_000147115.1 of Myotis lucifugus. Lineage (NCBI taxonomy): Eukaryota > Metazoa > Chordata > Mammalia > Chiroptera > Vespertilionidae > Myotis > Myotis lucifugus. The sequence goes on from NW_005871075.1 coordinate 3,466,153, forward strand.
GCATGAAGGCGGCAACCAATGGATGTGTCTCTCTCACATTAATGTTTCCCTCTCTCTCTCACTCCCTCTCCCCCTCCCTCTTCCACTTTCTCTAAAAATCAATGGAGAAACATCCTCAGGTGAGGATTAACAACAAACTAATAATAATAAAAAGCAAAGCATATGATTAATGTATTTAATAATATGCATATCTGCTTCTCCAAGCTAAGAATGTACTTCTTGAAGGCTTATTAATCTTTTGTCTCAAATACCTCAGTTTCAAGCATATAATAAGAGCTCAATAAATGTTTGAAAGAAAAAATTAAAGAGAAAGAAGAAAGCTTTGCAAACCAAATAAGGTGAGCAATTGTAATATTTGTCCTATAAATAAATTCAGATTTCATGAGCTTTTATTGAGTGCCTGTTTTATGCCAGGCCCTGCGAGCAGACTCTCTGCTATCTGAATACATTGCCATGGACAAGACACAGCTCCATAACTGCAATAATAACACAGTGGCTGCTGGGCTATGCTGACTCATTTAGACTAGCCCCTCAGCCTACAACCTGAAAAGGGCTGGTTGACTAAATCGTGTTGAGTTAATTTTTAGGCCATACAAACAACTCATTCACATGCTTCAAAATGCAGCAGGAAGGGTCCGCACGCCCTTTCCAGGGAGTGCCGTGGTAGGACTGGCTTCTCTCCTCTTGATCCAGGGCAGGGTGATGGTAGCTTTGGGGATATAAAAAGCACCTTGGGGTGTTTTTAGCACCCACAGGGCCTCAGTGAGAAAGCCCAAGTTTAAAGGATCTCTTTAACCACAGAATAAGGAACCATGTATTACATTCAAGACTTGGCCGCAAGTCAATTTCCAAACGTTAATTCTTCATGAAATCATCATATACCTCAGGGAAAATTCATATCGATCTCAGCTCTTTTACCTTTTACTTTATTGGGAAGAAAATTCTGAGCCAGAGTAATGAATAAGTGGATTTCAGTCTTCTGAAAGGGCTTGGGTGTGGCTGAGATAGCTAACTTTGAAAACTTAGCAACACAGGATACATTATGAGTAAGTTCTTTACTTTTTTTTTTTTTAAATAATGATGTTAACTCACCAGATCCTTCTGAAAGAGTCCTTTTATTCATTTCAATGAAGTCAAGTAGAGAACAAGTTGTAATATGAAACACAATTTATGCAACTGTGTTGAAATTCTCCACCAGAGTTACATCTTCTAATGTAAGAATTTTATGGTAAAACAATTTCAAAATAATATCAAGCACTGGGTTAGGCTTATTTAGGCTGTCACAGGAAAACTCCTTGAATACAAATCATTGAAATCTTAAGGCAAAATGATAGTTCCTTTAAATATTTTTTTTTTGAATTGTGTTACCGACAGTTTATAATAAAAGAGCTGAAACGAAGCCTCAATTGAAATTATATTGTTAGGCAACTCCAAAAACTAAACACAAAAACATGTTAAAATACAGATTGCAACATCAAGGGAAAACCATCCTCATATATACAGTTTTAGACTCTCAGCCATTCTGACCCCAGCCCACAGCCTTCCAAGGTTTTCCCTCCCGTCAGCCAGCGAGCGCCTCACTCCCGCCGCCTCACTCCCGCCGCAGCCGCAGGGGTTACTCAGGGAAAGGCGTGCAGTGCCTTTAAAGGGCCAATAAGAACTCCTGTGGGTGGGTTTGGTCTGCCTTTCAAAACCAATGAACTTCTCATTTTATAACCTTTACTAACAAGAGAGAAGTGTGTAAGTCATACAGCCAACTTAACTATAAGGCAGGCTATGTTGCATGTTGAATTAAATAAAAAGAAAGAAAAAGCTTTGTGAATGGCATGATCCAGGTTATGTCAGAAAATTAATGAATCCTACTTGGTAGTATTACTAAGCTCATTTTGACAATGATTTTCAGGCCGTATGATGTTTTCAATCAGAAAAGCCCAAGCCTCTAAAATAAAACCTCTGTGACATTTTATTAATTCTTTATAAAATAAAGTAAGTCTTTGAACCACAGGAGAATTCTGAGAATCTGGCCTTTCCAGAAAGCCCAAGAAAAATACTTGTTTCACCATTCTCAAATTCATTTGACTTTGAAACAAAATAAACATATTACTCTATTTAATATCATTGCACAAGCGAATTCACAAGAATGAAATGTGTTCAGAGTTCCTAGAAAAAATGTAGCAATACAGGCTGCCAACTTGTTCAATGTCAAGCTCTAGGCAGGATAGCAACACTAGCAGTAAATGACTCAGAGTGAGTCACGCTTAAGCTATTTTTGCTTTTAAAGTACTGCCAGGCACTGTGTTAATATTCAACCCAGAGTAAATTTAGCCCAACAAGAAAACAAGTGTTTCCATGGTTGCTTCTTCCTGGTGTTTATGGTATATATGTAGCCATTAGGCACAGGAAGCCAGCCAGATAAATTAAGTAGAAATGCTCATCTTTCATTCCTGTCCAGGCTTTGGAACACTGGCAACACTGAATGCCATTCTGGCCATTCTTCCATCTCCTTCTGTGTAGCTGCCTCTCCAGACCCCAACAGCAAATATGTAGGGTGTGTATTACTAATGATTCATTTAAAAACCTGTACTATTTACAGAGGCTCTAGTGGATTGTTGCTCACGGATTTTATGTGGCTCTGTATTAAGAGTCACAGCCACTTAGATCTCTCTGACAGTGCAGCCATAGGGAACTAAAATGCGTAAAAATTAGCTGGCAAAGGTGGACTATAGACACCAAATGGAGTCCTTCTGCAGCATCGTGGGCAGTGAATGGCCAGTCTGGCAATGTGAATACTCAGGAGGTGTTCGAAAAATATTGGTTATGGGAGATAAACAGCTAGAATAAGATTGATCTGGAAAAAATAATCTAAAATTTTCAGAACGTGCTATTCCTACTGCAGATGCATACTTGAGTAGTACAGTGAATTCGAAATAGATGCTAGGACTTTTCCCTAATTAAAATTCACCTGTTTGTTTATGGCTGTTAAAATCATTAGCATTATCTATGGAATCTATGCTCTAGTTACATACAGTGGTTTGGTATTTTTCTCAGTAAAAAAATACTAAAGCTAGATATCCCAGTGCAGCGTTTCCAAGAAGGATGCATGCACCTCAGAGGATGTGCAAAATCTTAAAACTTCTGTTGATAATTAACTTTTATCAAAAAAATTAGGTTTTGCCAATAATGTACATTGCCATTATGGTGAACATGTATAAATATGAACACACGAAATACTGAGAGGCATATGCTCCACTACGGGGAAGAATAGTCAAAGGTGCTTTAAGGAGCACAGCCTCCCGAGGGAACGGAGCCTTCTCTCCATGTTTGATCCAAGTACAATGTGTTTTTTACATTCAAATGGTCCCTGGCACAAAGGATGTAGAGTGGAAAAGGCTAGGTCAGCAAGCAACTGGAGAAGATCTAGAAATGGTAATGCGAGCAAGGCAAGACTGGGACACAGCCACACAAAGTGCAAAACGACAGGACTGGGCACAGCGACGCTCGCCGGGACCAACCAGCCCAATCGAATGGTCCTTGCTCTAAATAAAAAATGATCTCTCCTCAAGATCCCTAGCCCGTCAGGACTCCCGGAAAATTATAATGCAGGTCCAAACGCTATTTTTAGTGAACTGGGAAAGCCCACCATAAGTGTAATTCTAGAACAGGCATCTTTCTCAACACATGGCTCCTGGGGAACAACTGTGAAAGGGGTACCAGGGGTGCAAAAGGTGAGAACTCCTAAAATAGTCTCTAACTTGCTTGAATGGGTCTCTAATTCCATGGAAAGAATCTAGCACAGGGCTTGGCGCATAGAGGAGGTGCTCAATAAATCTCTGTGGAATGAATGGGTGGGATACATACCTGTTTGCCCACCAACCATCCTACCGGAAAGCCATGCATTCTAAAGCTCGGCGATTGTTATCTACATGTTTATTATACAGGCAATTTTCAGAGTTTGAAAGCCTAAGGGACTATAAATAATTTATCAGAATTTCTGGCTTTCTGACTCCCTTGATTACTAATTTCACTAACTCTACTAACAACATGAAAGTTTCAGGTTAGAGGAGTATAAACAATGTTCACAGAAGGAACATTAAAATATACGCAGAGGCAAAGATGGGGCGGGATGAATTGTTAAAGCATGAGGTTTTTTTAGGGCAGTGAAACTATTCTCTACATTATCATAGTAGATACATGACATTATGTCTGGACCGTGAGCCCCCACTACTCAGCTTCCTTTCCTGCCGATTCTGACCTCATCTCTTGTTCACGTATGTCCTAATCCTAGGAGCCTGGAATCTGGATTCTCTTGTTCCCACGGCACGGGATGCTATTTCTATTCCCCAGTCTGACTACTCACTCTGACCTATGACCTGTCTTGACCTCACTGTTTGTGTATACGCGGCTGGAAGGGCCTGGCCTACTACTGACCCTTGGTACTCTAAACCTTGATACAGTTCCCTAATTCTGTCTACCAACCTCATATTCATCTTGCTGTAAGCCCCAGCCCAGCCTAATAGTAATTACACAGGAAGAGAGCCTGGGGGAATGATATTGGCACAAAATTATAATACTGAAAGACATTTCTTAAAAATAGAAATAAAAAAGTTCATTATTAAATGTATGATTCCCTATAAGGCTCTTGGGAGCAGAATTTTATTCTATCTTTTAACTTCCTACCTTAATTTAATATTCACAGGACATCCTAAGTGTAAAATGCCAGAACTGATTTGGAACGGGATGGCAGGGGGGAGCATTAGTACCTTGTGTAGCTCTACTATTTAAGACACTAAATTTGAGTTAAGCCACCCCCTAATAAACATGTTTATTTATTAAAACACCAGAGAAAAGCTTAGGCCTAAGAATGCTATGGCAATCAAGACACATTTCAGAATGGCTAACCCTCTGGCCACGTGAGAATGCAATCAATAACATGACTAGTTTCATGTGCTCTGTCAAGATATAGATAACCCTGTGAAGGCTAAAAATACATTTTTCTATGGCCCAATTAATTTTGCTTTCACAGTGTCCTCCAAGGGAAAATCATAGGGCAGAGAATAAAAGCCTAAAAAGAAAAACACACACAAATGTTCAAGATCTCTTTTTTATAAAAAGGGGTCTATTTTTTCAAAAACAAAAATTTTTTTTTCTTTCCTATTCTCATTTTAGAAGAGGGAACTGAACTATGATCTGTTGTTACTATTTACCTCTAAACTCAATTTTTAGTATATGTGCTGCCGAAGCGAGCACTCTAAACTCAATTTTTAGATCAGAAAATATTATTGCACGTTGATTTCAAGACTTTTTAAATAGATTAGCAAATGTTCTTCTCATTAAGCCTATGATGGGGTAAAGGGAACAAAACCTGCTGGCCCGGCCTGCGCACCTGAGTCAGCAGGTCAATTAGGCTATGGCCTTGGTGACTGGGACACAGGCTAGCTGTTGGTCACCCCTTAACCCCTCAGCCAGGTGCTTTGTGTCATGTACAATAAACTGTACAGCTGTCTGAAATAAATTATTTTAATAAAGGAATTATTTAGGTTCTGGGGAGGCAGTACTGTCTAGCCTAGAATGTCTTACAAGCTATCTAAGATGTCAAAATAATTCCTATCTTGTCAATGTCTTTCAATGGTTTTATATCAAACCACTTACCTGAATCCTACCCCCTCCACCTTCAGTGTGACTACCCACTTCCTGCCCACTCTACTCTCCCACCTTGCTGCCCAGAGAGGTGCACAGAATCACCTGGTTGTGAGCTAGGCTCCCTGCCAGCTCAACCGAGTCCCTGAGCTTCCTCATTACCCCAGAATGACATCTTTTATGAGATTCTTCCCACCTAACGAGCCAGCTCTGCAGAGTAGACCCTGAAAGGCTCTATCAGGGCCACCAGGAAACAAGTCACAGAATCTTACTGAGATCTCCAAGTGAATTTGTGTTAACATCTTTAACAAGGTAAAAGTCTGTAGCAAACAGGCTGAGTTTGAGCTGTGAGAATGATTCATATATATAGTAAGAGATACCAATAATGTTAATTAAAATATTTAACACAAAGGCAGAAACTAGTATAAAATATTTAGAAAGTGACAACCCTCCCTTCTTCAAAATTACACATAGAGATTGATTCTGCCCACTTAGGACAATCAATCCACAGAGCACTGTGACACGTAAGTCACCGAGGGGGAAACACAAAACCGCATCATAGAACGACTCTGTTTCACATCAAAACTTGGGACACCTGGTCTGACAAGCACAGGCCAATGGGCTAGAATATCAGAAACCAGAACTCCTCTTTAAAGTTAAGAAATACAAAGTCAATGAAAATACCACATCCAAAATTGCAAAGAGCTGACAACATAAGGGAGACAGAAGGAAATGCTCTAAAGCATTCTCAACCTTCTGTACCTTTAAATACAGTTCCTCATGTTGTGACCCAACCATAAAATTATTTTCGTTGCTACTTCATAACTGTAATGTTGCTACTGTTATGAATCGTAATGTAAATATCTGATATGCAGGATGGTCTTAGGTGACCACTGTGAAAGGGTCGTTCGACCGCCAAAGGGGTCGAGACCCACAGGTTGAGAACCACTTCTCTAAAGGATAACAAACGAAGTGAAACAGAGTAAGAGCAGCTTGTCTGGGACATGCAAGTGGCAAAGGCCAAAGGTTTAGTACCACCTGAGTTGGCCAGTATGTAGGAAATGGGCTCTCCTATACCTTCTAGATGGGAATTTAAATGAATATAATCTTTATGGAGGGCAATTTGTCCTCCACGGTACAATTTCAAAATTCCCATGTGCTCTGACTCAGCAGTTTCACCATCACTTATCTTACAGATATAGACCTTCTTGTGTGGAATTTTCCATGTGTAAGTATATTTATTGCAGTAATATTGATAGCAGTCAAAGAACAATTATCCCATCATCAGGGGACTGGTTAAAAATTATGAGCTACCATGTAGCATTAAAAAGAATGAGGAAGCCCTATATGTATGGATATAAAAGAATATCCAAAATATATTAAGTGAAAAAGCAAAGTAGAACAGTGTATCTATATGCTGTCATCAACACATACACATACACACACAGAGAGATATTTCTACAGACATACATAAGAAACTGGCAGCAGTAACTACTTCCAGGGAGGCAAAGACCTTTTCACCACATAGTCTTTTGTACTTTCATATATTAATTCATTTAATCTTCACAATTCTATAAAGAAGGTATATTACTATCTTACCATTTTAATAGGTGGAGAAACTCAGACACAGAGTTTTTTTTATTTTAAAACTTAAAATCCATAGTTACACAGCTAGTAAGGGCTGGACCGAGACTTGAACCCAAAAAGGGTGGCTCTAGAACTAATCTATGACCTACTAGTGACCCTCAAAGAAGTGCCAATCTCAGAATAATAATACACCTTACATTTATCTGTGTAAGACTTTGTAAAATACTTTCATGCGTTCTATCTCAACTTACAATAGTCTTGTGATCTGAAATAATAAAATAGCCCTGGTCGGGTAGCTCAGTTGATTAGAGTGTCATCCTAATATGTCAAGGTTGTGGTTCAATCCCTGGTCAGGGCACATACAATAATCAACCAATGGCCCTGATTGGGTGACTCAGTTTGTTGGAGTGTCGTCCCGTGCACCGAAAACTGTGGGTTCGATCCCCAGTTGGGGCATGTAGGGAGGTAACTGATAGATACTTCTCTCTCACATCAATGTTTCTCTCTTTGTCTCTCTCTCTCCAATCAATAAAAAACATGCCCACAGGTGAGGATTAAAAAAATTCACCACATGATAACATTAAAATTAGACAATATAAGTCAAGCATCTACTGCTTTCATAGGAAAGGCAATGAAATAAATTAGATAATGTGATTCACAACATATTGTAAATGCCATTTAAACAGTGAAATACTGTCTTGGATTTACTAAAATAAAAAACCATAATTCTTATATTCTATTTTTAATTATATAGTCATGTTGAACACCTTTGCAGTTTAGTATATGTTAAAATATTGTGTATTCAATTACCACTAAATAAAAGTCATTTTAATCAATCCTTGTCCTTCTCAAAATTGCTTAAAATTGTTAAAACAGGACAGACTAGAGCAGAAAGTTTGAAAAGCAAATTTATCTGTCAAACTTGGGAAAGGAAATCCCCCATTTTTTTCTATTAGCTCAGCTCTTAAGTAGATCCAGATATACGTGTAGAAAGTACCAGCTGACATTACTCAATGGGGGTTTCCTTACTTTTGTTAATTTTGGATTTCCTTGCTAGCAGGGACACAATATTTGTTTCTGTTTTATTTAGAAATACTCAGTGAAAGTGAAATGTGTATTTCCCTTATAAAAGTAAAATAAACATTCTCGACTCCCATTTTCCAACTGAAGCACACAAATATCTGAAGAAAATTAAGCCCTGGCACCACTGGATGGGAAAAAATGTGCCAGACACCCTCCCAGCATCATGTTTTCTAAAGTCTCCCTACAGTATTATCTCATGCTCTTTAATACTTGCCACTTTAAAGAACTCTCTCTTTAATTAAATAATTACCTTCTTGGGAAAAACACAACTCACTCCTATATTCAGTAGGATTCTCACCTCTCCAATTCTACCACTTCTTCAAAGTCTTGTTCAAAACTCATCTCTATGAAGCCATTGCCCTCTGTTTCAAAGACCCCTCCCTTTTCGGGTGTTAATTATACAAATCACACATCCTGGCAGCTGATCATCTGTCTCCTCCTATTCTTTTATCATTCAATAGCACACGGTGTATATTCTCTCATGGCCCTTATTATTCTGCTTTGAATTACAGTTATTTTAAGTATCTGTTTCTCTACTCCACTCAAAGGTCTAAACCATGTTCATCTGTGTTCTACCTTTGATTAAAGCCCTGTCCTTGTTTGCTTGAATAGACATAAATCTTGCCCATCCTATAAAAACACAAACTTCTTGAGAGAAAAGAATATGCCACACTTCTTTTTTTCTCTATTTCTGAATACTTAGCCCAATGCCATGTACAAAACAGCACTGAAAGACTCAACAAATACTGTATAGGTAAACCAGTTGTAGTTTAGTTTTACTTAAGTTAAATTATCTCTTCAGTTGCTCTGGTATCTGAATAGGTATGTCTCTGATTCAATGAATGACTCAAAAAAGTGAGAGAATACTTCAAATACCCCTTGCTCTGAGAGTTGCATGAGAGAGTTAAACACACACACACACACACACACACCCACGGTCAGTGCTGTCTCAGTAGTTAAAAAATGATAATGTGGTAGAGTAGACTGAAAACCTGGCCACAACACTTTCTACCTCCTCCCATCAGGAAACAGAGTCTAATCTCCCACCCTTGAACCTGGGCTGCCTGGTCATGGATTTGACCAATCAAATCTGGCAAAAGTTACACTGTGTGATTTCCAAGCTGGGACCTCCAGACATCTTCTGCTCCTGCTCTTGAGGTTCTTATCTCCCTTCTGCCATTATGTGAACAAACCTGAACCACAAGGATGGGGAAAAAGCTGTCCCAACTGAGGGTGCCCTAGAACTGGAAGCCCCAAGTCAACCGGGGTGCTGACCACAAATGTGTGAGTGAACCTTGCTGACCACAAATGTGTGAGTGAACCTAGCTGGACCAGCAGAAGAATCACCCAGCTAAACCCAGTTCAAATAGCCAATCCATGGAAGCACGAGCCAAAAGAATGGTGGTTGTTTTAAGTCATTAAAGTTTTGCGGTGGTTTGCGGTGGTTTGTTCCACCACAAAGCTAACTGGGAAAACTAGAAAGTCATCACCACTTACATTTAAAACAGAACACTTACAAGGTGTCACGATACTAATTTCTACTCCACAACAGTTTTGCACTTTATAGCTAATGAAAATCACTGCTAAATGTTTAATATTTCTTTTGAATAATATTAAAATTCTAATTATGATTAAAGCACAATTTCTAAATAAAGAGTAATTGCTAGCTTTTTGACTGATTTTTAAAAAACACATTATCTAATAAATGAGTACAACTCATCCCTATCTCCTTATGCATCGTGAGAATTCTTTTATTTAACTACACAATGTGCTTGCTGCTTGAAGTAGGGTATGACTTCTACTCTTCATTGCTTTAAATACTCACTCTGGGAGAGTCAAAATAAGCAGTGAAGCAAACTCTTAAGTCAGTACTACTTACAAGGAGTAGGAACTCCCCCCCCCATAAAACAATGGCTAATTCTACCTCCTATAAATCGCATTAGATTATGAAATTTAGTTTATGAATTTTGAAATATGAAAAATAAGAATAATTTTTAGTTTAAGACAGGTGGCTCTGGAAATAATCTATGATTTACTAGTGACCCTGAAAGAAGTACCAATCTCAGAATAATAATATGCCTTACGTTTATCCGAATAAGATTTTGCAAAACACTTTCATGTGTTATATAATTTTCAATTTACAAAAGCCTTGTGATCCATTCTCTCTGAAACAAACACACCTTCCAGCTACTAAAATAAATGAAATAAAAGTGATGATAAATTCTCAAAATTCCTGCCACTGAAAATAACTGCAGTAGTAGAAAAGTTTCTTTCAAATAATTCTACAAAAATTCACCACATGCTAACATTCAAATTAGATAATATAAGCCAAGCATCACTGTATTCATAGGAAAGGCAATGAGATCAACTAGGTCATGGGATTCACAACGTACTATAAATGCCATTTAAACAGTGAAATCCTGTCTTTATTTTACTATAAGAAGAAAATGATACTAAAACAAACTCTCCCTTGAATATTGTTATCGCCAAAGCCCTTGTCCTCCTTCCATCTCCCGAGCCTTCCTTTCTGTCACCTCCTTTTCTTCCTCTCCTTCAGAGCCTCTTGGACTCTTCCCCTTGCACGGCCGTCTGCAACCATAGCTCGGACCATTGCCTGGGAGCATGTGAAGAGCCTCTCTCCCTCTCCTGAGCCATGGTTCACACCAAAGCTTTCCTCATCTCCAGCCATTTATTGAAGATCTATGCCCAAACCCAGCCCCTTAAATTCAATATACTTGACACTAAAGTCATCCTCCCCACTTAAAGACCAGCTCTTCCATGAGATATCTTAGTACTTTTAGAGGTATCATCTTTTCCCCATTTATTCAAACTAGAAACCCCAGTGCCATCTTCAACTCCTTATTCTTCTATTGTTGTTTATTTTTAATATATTTTTATTGATTTCAGAGAGGAAGGGAGACAGAGAAAGAGATAGAAACATCAATGACCTGGAATCGAACTCTGACCATCTGGTTCATAGGTCAACACTCAACCAGGGAGCCATGCCAGCTGGGCTCTCCTATTGTTTTAAACGAATTGGCAAGTCCTACAGATTTAACCTCCACCACACCTTTTGTATGCATTCCCTGTTTTCCAATTCCCCCATCGTAATTCAGGATATCATCAGTACCTGATTGAACCACTTTACCAAGACCTGTTTCCATCCCAATTTATCATATATACCACAATGATTTTATCTTCTTAAAGTTCAAATCTAATCAAATGGCTCACCTAATGAAAAACGTAATGTCCCCATGACTTACTAATTAAACTGTCCTATTCAAGGCAACAAATAACTCCACAAATCACTCCCAACTTACCCTTGTACTCTTATCTGCCATATACTTATGATCTAACTGGATTACTTACTGGTCTTTCATGTCCTGTGTCTTTTTCTACTTCTGTTCATGGTTTACAGTATTTCCTTGCTCAATAATGGGGATCAGAATACATATGTAAAATTTGCACTGCTTTAAAATTTAACATTATGTGATAACGAAATTCCTAAACACTTCATTTTTTTTTTTTTTTGGTAAAAAATTTTCACAAATTTGAGTCATGGCACACATTCTGTACCTGTAATATTTTATTGATTACAGATATCTTAAATTATCATTGTATTAACAAAGCTTAAGCTTGATTCTCAGATAGAGTTTGAGTATTACTAACTACAAGGCTGGTATTTATAACCTATAATTGTAATATGCTTCTCCCAACCCTCTCCTCCTTCAGGGCCTCTTCATCTCCTCCCCGAATGATGACCTCCAGTCTCCAGCCCATGCAATTACCAGAATGCAGCTGCAGGCCAATGGCCATTACAGCAAACACAAAGAATAACTCACTGCTTCTCAGAGCTTGGAATTCTGAAAACATAATAATATACTTTCTATGTTTAGAGGTGGGGTCATGGGGTAACCTGTATTCAAGTCCAATGAGTCAGATGAGAAAGTTAGTATGTTTCAGACGTCTGTGCTGGCATGTACTGTCATCAAAAGCAGTGGACACAGAATATTTTATTTTAAAAGACAGTATTAATACATGTTCAAATGTTAGATTATAAATTGGATATGTCAGTATTATTGGTTTCCATTTTGCATACCATTTAAACAAAATAATTATCATATTTCAAAGCTACATCAAACATGGCCTCAAATTCCTCTTTTCCTGCCGAACCATCTCACATGCTATGAGATAAGCCTCTCCAAATCCAGACTTCTTAAGAGGCCCCACACTACAGATGTGCACTTGCTCTATCCTGGGGAAGACTCCGGGAAGCCAGGGATATCGGTGTTAAGGCAGAAGGACGAGCTTGCCTCGCCAAGTGAAGAGAGGGAGAGGTAAGCAGAACATGCCATGAAGAGGGCAGCGAGTGTGACAGCCTGGAAGTGAAAGAGAATACAATACTTCCAGGGAATTGCAAGTGTCTGGATCAAAGGGCTGGAGAGGAGAGGGGAGAGAAGGAGGAAAAGAAGCCAGTGCCAGATGGCCTCTATGCCAGGAGGGCTGGACGGGCCACGTGAGGGACAACCATGACCAGACCTGCACTTTGGGATGATCAATCACTCGGGCAGAAACTGGGGGAGGCCAGTCTGGAGCAGGAAGCAGGTAGGAGGCTGAGGGTAAAATCACAAATAGAGCAGCAGCAGCAGAAGGAAATGGGGGAGGGACTAGTAGAGGTTTTCAGGAATGGGACTAGACAGCATATCTTGTTAATTGGCTGAAAGTTCTTAATTGTCTCTTTGGAGAAATAATTTTTCTGCTTTTGATAAATGTAAAAATAAAGCTCTGATGGAGAAGGAAAATATACCTAAATGAGTTACAATTATATTATCTTGACTCTAACCCTATCAAGTGTAAGAAGCATTGTCAACCTAATACTTTGAGCGGGGACCAAAAATACCACATAACAGGAGAGATGGAGGTTAAGGCTGATGGCTGGGGGCAGGAATTAAAAGTTCTGGAGTCTGACTTGTAAATTTCTTGCTTTATGTAACTGAAATAAAGTAAAAAAAAATAGTGTCCCCCTAGGGAAACAGAAAGGAAGTACTTTCCACCAGTCAGGTAAGCATCCAATGGTCAAACCGGGCAAGGTCTGGGAACACCTCCAGCCAATTGGCAACCGCACTTGTACTCAGAGCACAGCTGACGCCCAAGGGGACCCTGGAGAAAGGGTCACAAGGCCTCACCCCATCCTCTCATTCCCAGGAGGAGTGTGTGTCCAAGTACCTGCCATGGAATATTTGTCCCATGGGGGACAAGTTCCTTGAACTAGGCTTTAACTCCTTTGGTAGTCTTTCATTCATTCCCCAAATATATAGGAAGCCCTGGATCCATGCCAGGTGCTGTTCTAGGCACCGCAGAGGGTAGCAATCAAGGCAGACAAGTACCTGCTCTTACTGAACTGACATTCTAACCAAAGGCAAATACATAATGAAGACGAAGAAATCCCATGATAAAGATAATAGATTAATTTATCCAACTCTGAAAACTGCATTTTATTATTTTTAATAAGCTGACCATTTATTTTAGAAAATGCTACTCAACACCTTTCACCACCACCCCCTACTCTCATTTCTTCCCCAAATTTTGCACATCAAGTTCTAAGAAGTTGCAATCTCAAGTGAACAGTGTCCTCTATCTCTCACACCCAAGACATTAACTACTTGCCTATGTCCCTTGTGCCTAGCAAAGTGCTCTGCATATAGGAGGTGCCTGTTCACTACAAAATATTTTTAAAATATGTCATCAGTTGATTAGGAAAAAAGCTAACTTAAATAACTGGGCTCAAACAGCAGAGCAGATGCTCTCCAATCAACCCAGTGCATACCCATAAGAGAACCCCCAGCATATTAGAGGCCCATAGAGCACGCAATGATAGCTGCAGCTCCATTACATCGGCTATTATATTTGCTCAAAAGAAATACATTTCATCAGACACAGGCCGGTTCATGATGTGAACAGTACTGTGCTTTCTACTTCCCTATCACACAAAGGTTGCCAAAACCAATACTGCACTGAAAACTTATTTGTCACCTTATCAACATTTGTTCACACCCTTGTCCACGGCAGAACATTTCTTACTCACTTGAAAGTCGAGCAATATTTTATCCTTCACTAAAATGTCTTAATGCTTTAACAAAATAGCTAAAACACTCTGAGCTGGTTTCCTTGAAGTAAAAAACTAATGCCAACTATTAATAACTCATAGCATGTATATTCCTTGAAGTAAAAACGATTAAAGGAAATGCCTTTAAGCAAGCAAAAAGAGAGTAAGTAACTAATATTTGGGGAGTATACCAAGTTTGTAACATACTTTCACTTTTTGTTTTTAAATATCTGATTTAATCCTTTACAACTCTGTGAATTAGGTATTATTAATTATTGTTAATTTTACACATACTTTACAGAAAAGTAAAATTCCACTGATTTTATTTAAAAAACAACAACACAAACACACAAACTACTCCATGGTTGAGCCAGAATCTGAATTTCTATTTTCTGATTCCAAATTCTAGGATCTTTCCAGGCCTGGACAGTCTCCATCCTTAACACTGTTATCAACATAGCTAAAGTGATTACATAAAGGAGTTTACAAAATAGGATTTCATGACTAATATAAATTTTAACAAATACAAGGTGACTAACTCTGAAGGACAGTATAACAAACACACAACTATCTATGATCATTATTAAGGCTATCAATTATGCATATAAATAGACACTTGTCGGTCTGTTCACACCTGTATTCCCAGCATACTCAATAAACATGTGTTGAATGAATGAGTGAATGAATGCTAAGTACAACATGAAGCATAAAAAAGAGGTTCTTAGACACAGAAGGATAGAGTTAATTTATACAAAAGTAGCTATACAGTTGTTCACATGGAAAACAATACATTAATAAGTAATAATACAAGAATAAACTTTGTGTTCTGTGTCCTCACAACTGTAAACCTACTCTTGCTCAACCCTGTACTGAAACCCAGGACACTGAGTACAACTTAATTCTTTAGGTAATTACCAAGGAACTTATGAGTGCCTCGCTATGCTATGTATGAATGAATGTTCCCTATTAATAAACCGCATGAGACCTGGAACGAGAAGTCAGACTTGTAGCCTCTAGAATACCTCGCTAAATGACCCTTAATAGGTTAGTTATTTTCAACCCTGACTGTATATGAACACGACCTGAGGAACTTAAAAAATGCCTAGAGCCCCACCAGACACCAACAAAATCTGAATCTCTGGAGGTGAGGATGGAGCTCTCATTTTTATTTTTAAGGTTCACAGTGATATCAAGTGATAGTCAGTTCACTAGATATCAAGTGATGGGTGAGCGCCACAACTGTAAACCAATGGCTCTCAAACTCTTATGTATGACATTCAGCTGAGGACTTGTTAAAATTCAGCCCAACCCCCATGGTTTCAGACTCAGAAGGTCTGGGGTGGCCCCAGAAAACCTGCATTTTCAATGTTTCCAGGTGGTGCTCCTGCTGCTGGCGGGCACCACACTTTGAGAACCACTGTTGCAGACCCTCTTAAGTGTTTCTTGAATGAATTAAGTTATATGTGTAGAAGATGCACAAATAGGAAAAACATGAACATTATATGAAAATTTTAAATATAAAATAGGAACTTCATGCTTCACTGGTCATCAGGAAAATGTAAATTAAATCCACAGTGAGATACCACTGCATACTTATTAGAAAGGCTAAAATGAAAAAACGAACCCAAAATACCCAAATGCTGGTGAGGGAATGCAGAATGGTACACCACACTGGAAAACAGCCTGGCAGTTCCTACAGTTAAACATACTCACCATGCGAGCCAGCAATCCCATCCATGCCTGGATATTTACCCAAGAGAAATTAAAACTTATATTCACATAAAAACCATGACTGTTTTCTAACAGTTCTATTCATCATGCCCCCAAGCTCGAAACAACCGAAATGTCCTTCAACTACTGACTAGATAAGTCAGCTATGGTACATCCACAGGATGAGATACTACTCAGCAACACAAAGCAACAAGCTGATGATAGTAGCAACACTATGGATGAATCTCAAATGCATTCTGCTCAGTGAAAGAAGCCACGTAAAAGTCTGTCTACTGTATGATTCCATGTATGTCACATTTGGGAAAAGTTACAATGATGGAGACAAAAACAAAACACTGGTTGCCAGAGGCTGGAAATGGGGGAGGTATCAACTACAAAAGGACACCCATTATATGCATCTAACAATTATGAAACTTAAATCCTTCCAAGCTCAGAAATGAATAACTTGACAAGATATTTATTTTCTGAAGTATGATGTATATCGTCCCAGGACGCTTATGATTCGGCCTCCCTATTCCAGGTTCAGGTTGCTTTCTGAGGACCGATGGCATCACACTCTCTCAAAATAAGTCACCACAAGACATCCACAGCTCACAGTTTGTGTTTAAACTTGCTGCTGACTCATTTCTCCCTTGATAACTGAACCTTTCTTTCCTAATAACTTTAATTATAGCCATCTCTCATTCTAAAGCTTCCCCTTTCCTTGGGAACGAATTTGTTATCCCTGTGATCTCCTGACTATGAGACACAGGGCAAATATGTCACCTCCAGGATCCAGTCTGCTAAAAACAGAACCTGCATTTTTCATGCATTCCTCTCCTGCACACTGATGTCACAAAGATTAAGAGAGATGGTGTATGGGGCTATTGTTGTTACGTTTGAAATAAATTTCATAGAATTTGTTCTAAGCTTGTAGTGCAATAAATATCCCACTCCTCTCTGGCATAACACAGCAACTATTCACACCGGAAGTAGCATTCTTAGATACTACTTATTGAATTTTTTGGTAATGCCAAAACCATAGGATCTGGAAAAGGAGGGCCCAGTTTTAAGTCTCTCTCAACTTCCTCTGTGACCTTGAGCAAACCACTTACCTTTTACGAATCTCATGTCTTTACCTATAAAACGAGACTTTACCTATAAAACAACTACATATTTTTCTAGGGGCTACTTCGAAGGCAAGATGGGGCACACAGTAATAAATTACTACCTAATGTCTGATATGACTCCTACCCCTGACCTCTGAATGGAAGTGACCCAGCAAGAAAGTCTCTCATTGTCACTGGAGCACATCAAGGCAGATCCATGGAGGACCAAACAAATTGTTCTCTACTCAAGAGCCCTACGACAAATCAATTTTTCAAGAGATGAAAGGAACACCTAAATTGAGAGAAAAGAGGACCACATGGGAGTGTTTTCAAGAGCTGGTATAATACATGGGGGAAACAACATGAGCTTTGAGTTTCAGCACTTATGGACTCAGGGAAGTTATATGACTTCTCTTTGCATATTTTCTAATCTATAAAATGGGCATAGTTACCTTGTAGGGTTGCGAGAAATCAACAATAATATAAAGAATGTAAGCTCCATATGCTGTGCACAGGTAGGCACTCAAATCAATGCTGCCTGTAGTTACTCATCAATTCAATAAGCACTCAGTAAGTACCACGTGGACTAGGCACCATACAAAGCCTGGCTATTACTTTTATTATTACTAATTTCCAAAAGGACTAGGGCAAATCTAAGGTGAAGGCTGAGTAGACTGACATCTTTATTGCTCATTATAAAGGGCATATAGAAAAGCTAATTTCTCACCACAAAGGAGCTCCCTGATAGGGCCTTGACTAAAATTCCAACATGACAGAGTCCATCTATTTTGCATTAATCTATTTTTCTTCACTTATTCAATTACTTATTTGGTGCCCCAATCTGCTTTAAAATATAAACATTTCTGGAAATTAAATTAAATAAAACAGAAGGAGGAGGATAGTCACAACCCTCCCTGATGCCCGCCTCTATCTCTGGCACTCCCTGTCTGCCGGTTCGACGATTTACTAGCTTCATAACCTTGGAAATATCACTGTACTTCTCTGAAGCAGCTTCATCATTAAGGTGGGGAGGGTACCATTTAGCTTCACTGATGTAAATAAAGACATTTGGGAAAGAGAAACAGTATGGGGTGAGAAATACCAAGAAAGCAGAAAGGAGGAAAAGAGACACAGAAGAGAGTCAGTCAGAGGCTGACTCAGAGAAGAGGAAGAGGGATAGAAACAAATATACAAGGAATGAAAAATTTGCATAGGACAGAATTTCACTCAATGAGCATAAGTCCTCAGGCCAGGGATGCAATCCAGCCTGAAAGGTCAATCTCTGTTGTGAAATGTATGGTTTTTAGCATTTCCCAATAATTATGGTCATACAGATGGCTTCATCAATAACAAGGAATAAAATGAAGACCAACTGAGGGCCACAGAGATGACAAAGCTGTCTATAGAAGAGCCAGAAAACTGAATTTTTCATAAATTTTGTTACATATTCTTCTAAGCAGTCACATTTGAAGTGAGCCACCCTCAATTCCTGAGCATATGCTACTGTTATTAAAAAACTGTCTGTTGCTATATGCACAATACATTTGCACCAACACATCACTGTAGAGGACTGTGTACACAAAATCATTATGTTGACTTTTTTGAGCAATTTAAAGGATTGTTTTCAGATCTCAACCCTATAAATGCTAATTTTCTTCCTCCTCTTCTTCTCTTCTTTACTGATGATAAATTACTGAAGGGAAAAGGAGTTTTAGCACCAGACTGCCTTAACTAGGTTCTGACCCTCTTTTTCTAGTTAATAATTCTGTTTTGTAAATATTATCTGAACTCTGGTTATGTGAGGAACAAAAGGAATATAGAGATGAGTAAGAACTATACTCCTGCCTTAAAGGATCTTGGGTTTTGGTTAATTGCCAACCAGCAATACACAGTGTTTGGATGGACAGCAACACCTTAGGAAAAGACATATTTAGAGGTGGGAGGATCTATCAGGATTAAGTCAGGTTGGTCAACACTTTGCCCAGTTTAAATGCACTCAACATACTTCTAGGCACAGCCAAACATTTTCCCTCTTGGCAGTACCTTTGTGTCTTCATGTCTTTTCTTCCAGGTCTCAAAACCCACACACACCTTCCCAATCTGCAAAGGTGCGAATCTTCTCTATAATCTTCCCCAGTGTCCGTCAGCATCTGGGTTAGGGGCTCCCACACGTGGCTCCTCACCACAAAACCTCCACCTACTTCTCCACAGAACCCATGAGGCTTCCACTCTACATTCCCAAATGACACAGAATGCACATTATGGCCTTACTTTGAAGTATCTTAAAAGCTAAACCACCCCTTTCTCTGAAGAAATTATAATCTGTTAATTGGCCAAATTAATGCTAATGTCAGCATTAATTGCACAACAAGGCACTAAATTATGAGGTTAAATCAAAGGTCACAAACTGATTGTTTTGTTTGCACAGTGTTTTGAAAATCTGCTAACCAATCAGCTAGATTTCTGGGTTTTCCAAAAGAACCTGAAGATCTGGCCATGCCAGCAACAACAGACTGGCATGGTGGCAGTGTCTCCTTTAGGCAGGGCATGAGATCTCAAGTCTCTGGTCTTCTGAAAATTCTTGTGAACACCAAGGACCTGGGCTATAGATG
Source organism: Myotis lucifugus (assembly GCF_000147115.1). Taxonomy (NCBI): domain Eukaryota; kingdom Metazoa; phylum Chordata; class Mammalia; order Chiroptera; family Vespertilionidae; genus Myotis; species Myotis lucifugus. The sequence continues at coordinate 3,485,997 of NW_005871075.1, forward strand.
CTATGTCTAGATCTCATGCTGAAGTTCAAGGAATATAGCAGTAAGTAAAACACAAAAGCCCCAGCCCTCGAGGAACTACCTGTGGTTTTGAATAGATGCTGAAGGAAAGGGAAAGCACCCCATTAGGAACAGCAAAGTGAAGGCATGTCACGTTCCCAAGGAACTCCCTATTAATGGGATCCTTGAGGGAAGTGAATCGTCACACCCTATTTTATCAGTTTCGAGATCTAGATTGAGCATGCTTAAAGGGGAAGGTACACAGTTAATTTGTGAGTCCATATAATTAAAAGATTAGAATATAAATTTATATATATATATAAATATAAATATAAATATAAAACAAATGTTATTGTCACTGAAATTGATTTCTAAGATTCCCTCATGGATTCAAATATCTCCATATCTTATTTTCTGCATTTCTCACATATGACCTAAACATGTATATGGTTAAATCTATGAACATCTTCAAAATAGCATATTTGCATTTAAAAACGGCATGTTCTTCTTTACTCTTAACCTTTAAAAGTAGCAACAAAATGACATTTTATATAAGGTTATTTTAATACTAAAGATCTCAAATTCACAGTCAATTCTATTTTTGACCACAAAGTGAAGCCCTTATATTTTGAAGATTTCTAAGTACCAATTCTTGTCTGATGCCCTTAACTTCTGCCTTGCTGACCTGTACTAAAACTTCTTATGCCTGCTAATCATATAACAGGGAAATGAATAAAGGATGCCAGAAAATTGCTTAATGGCTTGAGAAATCTATACAGAGGTGTAGGCACATTCTAATTAAGTTCTCCTGATGCTAAAATTGCAGAAAATCACAGGTTGCAACAGTAGAGACAGTGTAAGTGAAAAAGGCAAGGAAGAGAGAGCATTACCTGAACATATTGTTTAGATAAATTAAAATAATTTCATCCAAAAAAGTCTGACTACATCTTAAAGCCTTAAACCAAATCATACTGTTTATTTCACAACTTGGGTTAGTAAGAACATGATTATCATTTAGGAAAATGGAATTCTTCTCTGCGAAATTGTTCCCTAACTCAGTTATCATCACCACCACCATCATAGTCATTTGTCTAGAAGTATACACATTATCTTCAGACAATCTTGCTCTGTATGACTCAAAGAATTACAACTCAGAAAAATGGGTGACATTGGTAGGAAGACCAGGCTATACATTAAGTGACTCAAACCAAGGACTTCTGGCTGCTAAGCTCATATTCTTCCCACTACACTGTTCTAGCTCTTTCTCAATAATAACTTAAATCTAAAGTAAGCCTTTAAGAGGCTGCCAAGATCCACTATCTCATTAGATCTCAGTAATAATCCTGAGAAGTAAATAGGGCAGACATAATCTCTCTAATATACAGGACACTTGGAACCCAGGGATAAAATGATTTGTCCAAAGAGATTGGATCTAATGCCTGGTAATACCCATAAGACATAAGTAATTACTAAAAAAATACCGTGTGCTACTGAAGGATGTTACCTTTAGAGTAATCACATCTTCAAAGAAGTAGAGTGTATCTGTTACGCTTGCATTCTAGGGATGGTAAATACTAGGTATCTGTACTGCGTCTTTCCCACCATAATCCTTCACACACTCTTTCCTGCTGGGTCTGAACCCAGCCTCAGAATCTTCTTGAAAATACAGCTCCAGGCAGCCCCTATCAACTGACTGGCAAGATAAGCCACCCAGGTAAAACCTGCATTACTTACCCTGACTCTCTTCATTTAGGTCCCACATTGTATTACATTTGTTTTTGACATCCTTTCTTTGCTTTTCATTTGATAACTGCCATTCAAGCTTCTCACATTATTTCACGTGTGTATATACTGTCTTCTCCCAGTACCAGGACTCTGCCTTTTATTTATCTCAGAACATCAACTCAAAGTGTTCTGAGTGATGGAGACAAATGTATGGTATTTATGGAAAAAACTCAGGTTTAAAAAAACACACCTGGAACAAAAAGTTGCCGTTGTTTCTGATTATGGTTTAGACCAGCGTAAGTAAACTTCTCTGAAAGGGGCCATATTATAAATATGAGCTTTGTGGGTCAGGTGGTCTCTGACACACCACACAGCTCTGCACTGCAGTGTGAGGCACCGCAGACGATCTGTAAATAAATGTATCTATATTCCAATAAACTTCACTTGTGGACACTAGAGTCTGAATGTCCATACCATTTTCACATATCACAAAAAAAGGATTCTCCTCTTGATCCCCACCTCCCACCCCCAATTAAAAATTAAAAAGCCATTCTTAGCTTGCAGGCCACAGAAAAGCAGGAGGCAGGCTGGATTTGGCCCACAGGCTGCAGTTCATGGACCCTTGGCCTGGCTCTGAGATTTTCAAAGTGAGAATTTCTGGTGCTCTACAAGATCCAGTCAACAAGTCCAACTCCCTGTGTGTGATTGTGAGGCCGGATTTTCTTCGTGTTATCAATGACAAGAGACTGAACACAGACGCAAGTACAAGGGTCCAGCTGCCTTCTATTAAGGCAGAAATTGAAGAGATTTGCCAAAATGTAAAACAGCGTCTCTCTTCTCACTAATTCTTTATGGTATTATTATATGCATTATTATATTTCAGATACTCATAAAGCTGTTTATGTTAACATGTAATGGGCTTATTATTGATTTTTAAATGGATTATTATATTTTAAATTCCTCAGTTTTGATTTCTAACATGATGAATATCAGTAGCTATAACCCATGTGAACCAAAGCTCTCTGGGGCCCTCAGTAATTTTAAGAATGTAAAGGGATCTTGAGAGCAGACAGTTTGAGAACTAACTGCTGACTACAGCTGGTTGACTCATTCCTGCGGCACTTCCACCCACCAGACAGACCACCTGATTTCAGTCTCCATCCTGACTTCTCCCCACCTAAGAGCTTCCTGGCATTTCTCTGATTAGATCCTGATTTGGTAAAATGTAATCCCCTGCAATTGATGTTCTTGGATAATGAACTGGTGAAGACAAGGTGGCCATCTTCATGAAAGGACCTTCAGAAACATGCAGGCCACAAACACACATCAGCCTTTACTTCGCCAAAACAGGCAACGTGATGCAACGATTTCTCCTTAGCTTGTATTTTCAAACCTTAAAAAAAAGGTATTGGGATTCCTTGCCTCCATGAGAACATAGCTCAAAACAAACAGATTTCACTGGCTCCTTTATAAATCAGAGACCCTTTGACTTGGCCCCGCAAAAACTGTGGGAACCCTCAGGGCAGCCTGAAATCTAAAGAAAGAAAATTCATCAGACCTGATGCCAGTTTATTGGCAGTGCCAATGATAATGCACAGTCAATTGTATTTGCAACATCTTTAAGAGAGGATTAACATTTGGTTTGTTCTGTTGAGATTTAAATTTTTTTAAAGAATATTTTAGGAAATAAGAGGAAAAGTGGTCTTATTTCCAGTGTTACCATATAAGGAAACCTTATATAGGGAAGCATTTCTTTCGATATAAATTAACTTTGTCATAAGGTTGACCTGTCTATCCAAATGATGTGTACTGCTGGCCTTGGGAATCTTGTCTGGCCCCCAACCCCCAACCCTAATTTTAGAGAGATTTAAACAGTAACTATGATTTCCAACATTAATCATTTTGTTGAATTATACATTAACTAGAAAGTGTTTTGCCACAAGTATATGACTCTAAAAATCTCTTATGGAATAATAACTTTGTAAATACCGAAAAAGAAATTTGTATTTTAGGATATTTATCTTCAACCTGCATTATAAAATACTCAAAATAAAATAAAATAAAAGGAATTATAATCAGATACTAAATCTGCCATAATTTGTGATTTTGGCTCCAACTAGTAAAATAAAACACTTTTGGCTATTTTGAACAACACCAAAACTGAAATTCACTACCATCTTTAAGATCAGAAAGCCACTAGCAAATTATTACCTGTTTAGGGGATTACTACTCATTTGGGCAACAGTGCAAATTATATTAGAAAGATTTTGGTAGTTGTGATGCTCAATGAAGAACAGAAAATAGCCTTAAAATGTGGGGAAATGCTTACTGTTTAAATCTACAGTAAAAGCAAAAGTCTCACCATGATTGCAAAACATTTCAAATTGTGAAACTTAATCTGTAAAATAGACAAAAGTAAGCCAGCTTCCTCAGTTAGTTTTGAGATCTCAGCATCAACTTAAAGAAAATGCTTATATTTAAAAGAAAGCCTATTTCAAAACACGAATCCCTATACTTAGTACAAAATAAAGCCATAAATTGGTATGTCGTATCATACAACATTCCTCTTGTTCCATGTGTATGCAAATGAAGGCGATGTGAAACTTAAGTTTTTAAAAAACTGACTTACTCCACTCTTCAATTCTTTAAGCAATAAAAGTGCCTCAAGCCAAAAAGAAAAAAAGACAACTGATGCCAAGGTAAAAACAATCAAATTACATAAAATCGGTATGTGAATTTCAGGGAAAAAAAGAAAACAAGGATATGTGTACTTCACTGAGTAGAAAAGATGTATTGCTTCTGGCAAGTACTGTCTACAAAACGTTTTTTTATATGATAAATCATTTTCCCCATTCTCATCTTAAAATAAAAATTATGTTAATTAAAAAACCTGAGTACAATAAAGTTGATTAGGAAGGCAATAAATTTCAAAATCACATGGAATTTATACTATCACAAAGATAGAGGGATCAAGAGAATTTTGGTCCATATTTGAGAAGAAAAAATATAGTCTGAATAAACATTGTTTCTACTATCCCAAAGCAACAAAACTAGAATCAAGTATAGTTATTTTAAAGCTTGGCACAGCAGTTTAAAATTTGAAAAACACCCTTATTATTTTAATAAAATAATTTTCAGTTTTATTTTTCCCCCCATTCCCCTCCCCAACACGGGGACAACACAGTGTAAATTTCTGTAGCTGGTAGGGAATTTTCTTAGCACTTTGTGGAAACTGTTGGCTTTCAGAAACAGACAGGCTGATTTGAACCAAAAGTTAAGACAAAACACAGAATTGCAACAATAATAAAAAGCCATTTAGGAAGAGGATCAAGCCAAGCAGATAAGCAAACTTCATAAAATCAGCTTTCTGGGACTGTCCATCAAGTCAGTTCCCTAATTTCAAAAAGCCAAAGCAAAGCAAAGCATGCTGACTTACATTGCTTCTTCAGTTCTCTCAGCTGTTGTTTAAACTGCACAAATTTTTCATTGTTTTGAAAGTCTGCATCAGAATTCTTATTCTGTAAAGCCAAAAATTTCTTCTCCACTAATAACTTTAGATCTGGTATATTCTCTGGACGTTCTTCTTTTACCTGACAATGACAATAAAATTATCTTAGTTAAATGTTATCAATAACACAGTTTTGTAACATTATTTTTACTTCATCTCATTCAAATGAAAATACAATTAGGTAGAAAACAGAATCCCCTCACTAGAGAACCAAAGTGATTGGGACTTGTTCCAGGACAGATTGCTGGGAAAAATGGAGGGAATCATTCATCCCATCTACTCATCGCTTTCTTCTTCTTCTTCTTCTTTTTTTTTTTTTTGCTAAATTTATTGGGGTGACATTAGTTAATGTTAATTAGTTAAAAAGATTATATATGTTTCAAGTGTACAATCCTGTAATATATCACCCCAAGTTCAATCTCCTTCCATCACCCCCTTTACCTTTTCAACCACCCCCAGATAAGCACTTTACTGTTATCTGTGTCAATGAGTTTTTATTTGTTTTGTTTGTTCATTTGTTGATTTCTGTTTTGTTTTTGTTTTTTGTTAATCCTCACAAAGGATATTTCCATTGGATTTTAGAGAGAGTGAAAGGGAGGGGGAGAGAGAGAAACATTGATGTGAGAGAAACACATTAATTGGTTGCCTCCCACGGGAGCCTGAACCAGGGCTGGGGATCAAGCCTGCACCCGAGGTACGTGCCCTTAACCACAATTGAACGTGGCACCCTTCAGGCCACAGGATGACACTCTATCCACTGAGCCAAACCAGCTAGGACTGTTGTTTTCTGTTTTATATCTCACATAAGTGAAGTCATGTGGTTCTTGTCCTTTTCTGACTTATTTTGCTTAGCATGATACCCTCAAGATACATCCATGTTGTCGCAAATGGCAATATTTCATCTTTTCTTACGGCTGAGTAGTATTCCACTGTGCCCTAACTTGCCTTCTCCCCACAACTACTGGAGAAAAATGGCACACAGCCCAATGCTGTGAGCTCCACTGCACCAGAACCTGAGCACCACTTCTTCCTTTAACCCAGGTCTGCTGGGTGCCCTCCCCTGCTTCACCTGCAGCCACTCCACCCTCCATTCTCATCACTCCTCCTTTCTGGCCCTCTGCATCAGCAGGTGAGAGTGGCTGCGACCTCACAAAAGAAGTTGACACTTTAACCTTGAACTTCACCATCTGCTGCCACAACAAGGAATAAATGTCTCCTATTCTGTTCAAAGCTAAATTCTCAATCTATGTTCTTGGTTTTCCTCCCAATATTTTATTATAAAAATTTCAAATGTGAAAACTTGAAAAAATTCATTGTATTTTACCATTCATCTACTTCCTGGATGCCACAATTAATGTTTTGCTATGAGTGCTTTATCACACATCTATTCATCTGTGTCCCTCTATCTATCCTCAACCTTGTTCTCAAGTTCATTCTGAATTCCATCTTCATCTCCTTCAGAGCAAACTTTCCCCTGTAAGTGCTTTCCCCAAAGCCTTTAAATTGGTTCTTTACACCCATATTTAAAAACAAACAACCTCTTTAATCCCTGCCCACTCCCCTGCTATTTTCTCTCCAAGTCCAGATCCTTGAAAAAAAATCATCTATACCCACTGTTTCTGCTTCCTCATCCTCACACATGACCCACCCCCATCGCTGCTGGCCCCCACTTCTCTGCAGTGGCTCTTCTTCAGGCCTTCATAATGGGTCCCTTGAATCACTGGCCTTTTCCTGATGCTCCTGCCACCAAGCAAAATTCACCAAATTCTCCCATGTGCCCTGATACGCTCTGGACAGATTTCTTCCACAGCCCCAGTAATATTCGATTGCACTTATTTTTACATGTTTCTTTTCCCTAATAACATGTAAACTCTTTGGAAAATGTCTCATTTATCACTGTGTTGCCAGCACCTAGCACATAGTAGATAGTACTCAATACATATGTACTCAATATATTTTAAAGGAATTAATCTGATTCACTCCAAATAGATTTACCCATTAAAACCCACATTTTATCAACTGTTAATAATTATTAGAGCATAAAATACACTTTCTGAGCTGGAAGATAACTTGGAGATCATCTAACCTTGATACCTACCTTCTCCAATTTCATAAGCAAATAATATGATATAGAAAGAAGTTAAATGATTTATCTACTATCATCCAGTTAGTTAGAAGCAATGCTAAGACTGCAAGATAGATACAAAAAATTATTGGTATTGATATAATCTTGCTTAATTGCTATGCATTTTAATTAGCTAAATCAAAAATGAAAATTAAGTATAAAATCAAAATGCCTAAATTTATATTTATAGTACAGAGTGAAGGAATTAATTGTGTTCTCATTGCATTGATGAAACTCTACCAGTGCTGGACCCACCAGCAAAGAGAGTTGTGGAAACAGAGAGAGGCTTTAATGACAAGTCTTATATGTAATTTAAAAATTTAAATAAGCCCTAGCTGGTGTTGCTCAGTGGATAGAGCATCAGCCTACAGACTGAAGGGTCCCAGGTTGGATTCCATTCAAGGGCACATGCTTGGGTTGTGGGCTGGATCCCCAGTAGGGGGTGTGCAAGAGGCAGCCGATCAATGATTCTCTTTCATCACTGACATTTCTATCTCCTTCTCCCTCTCCCTTCCTCTCTGAAATCAATAAAAATATATTTTTAAAAGTTTTTTTTTAATAAGTCCTGTAAGGCTAAAGAAACAATAAAGCTCAATTTGGAAAAGAGAAGGTAGAAAGGCAATTTATTAATGCTTTAAGTCTCAGGAATAAGAGCTATTACACATGGTGACTACTAGCCTCTACCCCTACACTAAATAGAACAAGATGAAACAAGTTCAAGATTGCAGCATGAAGAGTTCAAAGTGGATATAGAAAATAAATTATGAGTTCTTTGAAAGGAATCATAGTCTCTTTTTCTGGATTTATAAAATATAACCAACTCACATCCACCTGAGATGTTAATGGTAATACTACAAGCAGGCATACAGATGAACCTTCTCCAGGTCTTTAATGAGTCAAATTATTATTTAATCTGGGGTGATCAGAAAAGATCTGGTCTGAGCAGATGGTCAGTAAATGCAAATGTTCTTTTTCAACACAGTCTCTAACTCACTCAACATACTTAATTTTCCTAATTTAACTACAACCACAGCTGAAGAGATGGAGAGAAGGGGGAGGGAAGATAGAGGGAAAAGCATTTTGAGGTTGACAGCATGGCAATCTGAAATATGACTAGGAAAACCTGAATAAACCAAATTTAGTGATTCAGAGAACTTTTCTTCCCCACAGCCAGAACCTCAAGAGAACTGCTGCACAGCACATAAATTCATAGCAGCAGATATCTTCTCTGGAAATCTGATGTTACAGTTGGCATAGCTACACACTGCAAAAAGAATTACTGCACTCTAGCTTTAAAAACGAGAGCCTGCAAAATATCAAATTCATTATCTGTTTAAAACAATGCACTACATGGGGATCAACTATATTTTTAATGGTTTCTTGCTTTGTTTGTATCTTCAAGAGAAACAGATACATAATCCCAAGAGGGAAATAAAAAAAGCCATTGGTTGGTAGCTGATAATAAGTGTTATGAAGTCTAAAAAAGGGAAGGATAGCCCTCATTTTCTAGGACAAATTTAAAGTACCTCCAAGAACTTTGGGAGGGGAAGAGAGGATCTATTAGATCCCAGGCCACCCCCTCCCTAAGGACAAAGCCCTAGATACAGGACCTGACACCTCAGTGAATTAAAGCACTGGGTACACTAGTATGCTAAGGCTGTTAGTGAGCCACAGACTGGGTGGCTTTAACAGGAGAAATGATTTTCTCACAGATCTGGAGGCTAAATGTCTGAGACCAAGGTGATAGCAGGGTTGGTGTCTTCGGAGGCCTCTCCCTTTGGCTTGAAGACAGCCGTCTTCTTGTGTCATCACGTGGTCTTCCTTCTGTGTGTGACCGTGTTCAAATTCTCCCTTCTTATAAGGTCGCCAGTCATATTGGATTAGTGCTCATTCCAATGACTTTATTTAAACTTAATCGCAATTTAAAGCCCTGTCTGAGGTACTGGGGATTAGGGCTTCAACATAAAAATTTTCAGGGAACACAATTCAGCACATACACTGGATTAATGAATTTTTTAAAAATATATTTTATTGATTTTTTACAGAGAGAACAGGAGAGGGACAGAGAGCCAGAAACATTGATGAGAGAGAAACATCAATTCAGCTGCCTCCCGCACACTCCCCACTGGGGATGTGCCCACAACCAAGGCACATGCCCCCGACCGGAATCGAACCTGGGACCCCCCAGTCCACAGGCTCTATCCACTGAGCCAAACCAGTCAGGGCGGATTAATGAATTTTTAAAACAGAATTCTTTAAATAGTTTACAAATGATTAATCTTTATACCACTATAATTTTAAAATGATAGAACTACTGAGAAGTAAACTTAGCAGGTATCATACAGACATAAGGAGAATTTCATACTGCCCTCGGGAGAGAAAAAGTCGTTTTAATGCATCACCCACTTACCCATCCAGTATTCAGTGAGTGCCCTCTATGTGCTAAGCAGTGTAGCTAAACAGGAGAGACCAGAAAAGTGGATGGGAGCAGATGGTAAACAACTCTGGGAGCCAGGCTATGCAAGTGAGCCCTGACCTGATATGCAGCAGAAAAGACACTAAAATATTTTAAGGATTAAAGCAATAATACCATGAGAAGTTTTAAAAAATTATTACTATGGTTAAAGTATTATAAGATGCCCTACAGATAGAGAGGGAGAATGAGGTTAATGCTGTATGTTAACTAATGGCAAAGGGGCTGGCAGGCTGGTCCAATTATAAATGCTATTTGAGAAGCAGAATGGCTGAGTCTTTTCGTGAGAGGAAGACCAGGACTGATGATGACTCTAAGACAGTCAATATTTAATATAGCCAACTAGCTACTAACATTTTCTTGGGAAAAAAGGGGGCAATCCTGAATGTCTGTTTAACATCTCAGTGGAGAGATTAGAAAGCGGTCAGAAAGACATTTAAAATGAGAACATGGGAAGAAAAAGAAGAGATGTGAAAGCAAAGAAGAAAGCCAGGAGTGAGGAATGTCACAGAGAAAGAAAAGAGAAAACTTCCATAGAGTGATGCTTGTTCTTTGGGAAAAATGATACAAGAGAGCTCAAGTAAGCTAAGGTCTAAAGACTTAAATACTAGGCACTCAGTACAGAGCACTGAAACTATTGATCTGTCTCAGCCTCATAGCCTGTGAAGCTGCGCTCAGGCAAGGCTTATTCCACTGGTGTCCAGTCCACAGTAGGTGCTCAAATGATGCTGATGAACAAGTGAATTACGGGGAGGCCAAATTATGCTGCACTGAGATGACAAAAGAGATTCAAGGAGTTCTGTGTGAACAAATGAATACATTTTGGTGACAAAGGAAGGAGAGAGTGCAGGAAGTAGATCATGGGCAAGAGAGAGCTAAAGGGACTAGTTTATTTGCATAGAGGGTGACAGTAGCTTGAAGTGAAGTTGACATGATGGAGGAGAAAGAACATAGATCTCGGGATCCAATAGGTCTCGGTCCGCCCTATGCATGAATCTTAGGACAGTCCTGCTAGCTTCTAGACCAGTGATGGCGAACCTTTTGAGCTCGGCGTGTCAGCATTTTGAACTTAACTCTGGTGCCGTGTCACATATAGAAATTTTTTGATATTTGCAACCATAGTAAAACAAAGACTTATATTTTTAATATTTATTTTATATATTTAAATGCCATTTAACAAAGAAAAATCAACCAAAAAAATGAGTTCGCGTGTCACCTCTGACACGCGTGTCATAGGTTCGCCATCACTGTTCTAGACCTTGGATTTCTCTCCTTTCTTAATTAGGCACCAGGGATACCCACTTAAATGCTGCAAAGACTCAATTAAATCATGTTTGTGTTTAACTTTGGCATACAGAAATGTTAAGAAGCTTCAACTCTTTTCCTTCCAACTTTAGCACAGAGCCCTAGCATGTCTGTGGACGCAGAAGAAGGAGCCAATGGGGAAACAAGTCCAAAACATTAAGAGAAAGCAAGTAACAGATTTCAGTTGAGAAAATCATTCAAGTACTAGGACAAAAACTAGAGAAGGAAGAAGGTGACCTGTTGGGGAAGCGCAATAGTCTCTACCTGGTGTCATAAGTGCCTCCAGGGCTGGGTAAGCAAGGATCTGAGAACCTGCCCCCAAAGTGTAGGACAACAGGAAGTGGTGAGGACTGTGTTGAGTAGCAGGCACCAGCCCCAGGTGAGAGGAGGCTGCCACACAGCTCTGGATGACTGCTGCCTCCTGAGAGAGCAAGCCCTGTTTTTAAAGAAAGGTTAGAAATCTAGATTGTTGTGAGACATTTTCTTGTTTTTAAAACAATATATAGTCCAAACAATACATCAGCCCACAGGCCATGAATGTGAAACCTCTGTTTAATGCAAACAACATGTTTTAGACATAAAAATAAAAGTACTCTTGAGATCCACAGTATTTGGTGGGGTGGGGTGAGGGGGTGGAGGGGGTACTGCAATTCTCAGACTTCTTTCTACTTTAGGGATGAAATGTGGTCCTCTCAAGCAAGACAGAGAATAATGGGGAAAGAAGGGTGTGGGGGAGAGAAAGGAAAGTAAAGAATCCCATTTTGACATGTTATTCCAAAGTATTTATGACCAGAAACTTGGGCTCTAGACTTGCGATTAAAAATAAGACTCTGCTACTCACTGAATGACCTTAGAAAAGTTACTAAATGCATCTAACCTTGGTTCCCTCACTTGTAAATAGAAAATAATAACAGTGTTCACCTCACAGTGTGGCTGAGAGGAAGAGATGAATGAAGCAGTAAGGCACAGAGCTGACTGTCACAGAGAATATGCAATGAGTAGCGGTTATTGTTGTTGTTCTCATTTTGTGTGTGTCTCCAGGGGCTGGATGTACAGGTTTGCAGCTCAGCAAACTGACATGGAAATACCCATGTGGAGGGAATCAGTTTGGATTTCAGTGGAAACCGTGGAAATAAATGGGATCACCAGGGGACTAAATACACAGAAACTAAAAAAGAACCAAGAATAGAACTCTGGAGAATGCCACACTTATGAAGCAGCTAGAAGAGTCTAAAAAGAAAAAGCACAAGAGTGAAAAAGACAACCAAAATAAAGTGTCCAAAAGTCTAGGAAAAATATCAGGATCTGTCAAATGCTGCGGAGAAATCAAGCTCATAAGGACTGAAAGTGGCCATTGGCCTCAGTGACGGGTCACTGGGGACTTTAGCAAGAGAGGTCTGCACAAGGTGCTGACTCCGAAATATCCAGGTCTTTGTCTAAGAACTGTTTCAAAAAGATGGAGCAGTGACTGGAAAACACACACAGAATCCCAAAAGTTCCATGAATTCTCCAACTGCTCAGTTTCAGCTCAAAATCACTTGTAAATGCGCATTTAAATGGAACCCAATGCTCCTGTAACTGCAATATCAATGAGGTGACTGTCAAGAACTCAGCCTGGTTGTTTTTAGGGAAAAAAGATAATGGTAGAATAAAAGGCGGAACTCAGTCCTTACCCATAGTGAAACTACATATTATTTTCAACATGCTTTAACCTAACTTTTTAAATATTTATATGATAATATACTTTATTTCTTTTAAATAAGACTGTGTGTGTGTGTGTGTGTGTGTGTATGCATGCAATGACTCAAAGTGTGTCATTTTACTGCCAGAGGGCAAAGTCAAGGTCTCCTCCAATTATCATTATTGCCTTATAGCCACCATCTCACTGGGAGGGAAGATCACAGAAGCTAAAGATATTAATGGGCTGACTCATTCACACACTTTTGAATCATGTGAGAATCTAGCACAAAATCAGTCATTCTTGTAACTGAACTGAGACTCAGATGAATTTACTCTCTCCAACAGAGTCACTGTTAGATGTCAGGCTCCCAAAATAACTCTTGAGATCCACAGTATTTGGGGGGGGGGGGTACTGCAATTCTCAGGCTTCTTTCTGATTTATATTTTAGAAATCACACAGCCTTTAGAAGTTTATTATGGGTACATAAGAGTGATAAGCAATTTGCTTTGTGTTCTGCTCAGTACACTAAGTATTCCAAGTTCTGAGTCACAGTCAGCTTGATCTAAGGCTATGGGGTCAGCTTTCATGCTGGGTATCCAGAAGAAATGGCCTAGCTGGTCCTAGAACATTCATTCAACAAATATTTACTGAGTCCCAGTTGGGTACCAGGCATATGCTAAGCACTGAGACATTTATGGAAGCCGGCCCAGGCTTCTGACACACCACCAACCCAACTGGTCATGCACAGGGTGAATTTATATAGGCCAACACCGTCTCCACCTTTATACAGCAAAAAGGCTTGGTAACGTTTTTATTGAAAGGCATGTCCAGGCTAAGAATCATTATGCTTTCCGTGGCTAGAACCTAATTGCATGTACATGGGGAGACACATCACATTTTCTACAGAGTTTACTATACCGTCTTCGCTCTGTTTAAAAAAAATCACACACACTAATGATGACCAGCATGAATTACACCCTTCATCTCATGCCAGTTTCTGTTGCCCATTGCACAACCTGCACTGAACTCTTTGGACCCAATTCTTTATAGTTGAGTGAGTTTCCCTGTGCCATTATTTAGTTTGATTTCTGACAAAACACTTAAGAGAGAATACTTCCTTGTTGAGCATTACCACACATCCCATGGACTTCACAGTTTGCCAAGGTGCTGTAACACACCATTAGTGAGCAGTGGCCACCAGACATGGAAACATCTTTCCTCCTTCAAGCCTTTCAGCAAAATGTTGAAAATGAAAAAACTTACACAGTGTGAGAGAGTGCTACTGGTCTAGTCCTAATGGGCCAATCCTGTGGAACAGGCCGTTGTCTAACAGATGGCAGTTGAGTGAGGCAACCTGCCATCAATGTGCATCTGTTACTAAACATTCATGCTGTTGAAAATCACTCTAATTTTTCACGGCACCATCCCCACTATAAGACTAGGACAAACAGGAGCCATAGCAATCACCTATTTACACAGAATGCAGCATTAAGATTACCATATTGGAGGCCAGGAAGGGGGTGGGGGTGACAAACTGTTGATTTTGTTCTGTTTTGGCAGAATTTAAAGACATGTGCATTATTTATTTATTCATCCATTCAATAAATATTTACCAAATGCCTACCCCACGCAGGCATGGTGAAAGGCATTGGAAATGCAATGCAAACAGACTAACCTGGCCCCTGTTGTTCTCATTGGGCTTGGGATCCAGTGGAGGAAACAAATATTATTCAAATAGTCAAACAAATATGCTACCACCAACTGAGGAAGGAAACCTATCAGGTGCTAGGAGAGAGCATGTCACAACGTAAACAATGAGGACCTTTTTCATAGGCAACCTAAGCGCTGTACAATTGAAACACAAGCCATGCTGCGGGGAGGGTGGGACGAGGCTGCCTACTGTTGTTATTAACAACTACTGTGCACTTGCATAGCACCTTTCATCTGAGAGATTCAAAGCCTGACATACACAAGAACCATTATCCCAATTTTACAGATGTGAGGAATGGGCAGCTCACAGCAGTTAAGCGTCTTGCCCAAGGTCATACTGAGTCAGTGACAGATGGTTTCAACTCATTCAAACCCCCTTTCAACCTCATTTTGCTTTGCATGTGCTTCCAATAACTTTTATACCCCAACTTAATTTTATGAAAGCATACTTGATTTCAGGCATATATTCTCAAACTTCAGGGGTCATTCTGTAACTGAACAATCAAAGGGTCTGGGCTGCCTGTCACTACTTGAGCCAATGAGGCAGAGACAGGGTTGAATCATATATGAGCGTTTATTCCAATACTGCTGGCAGTATGGGAGAGTAGCAGGTCATCCACAAAAATTTGTTCTGGTGCCCCACCATAAGCCAGCTGCTTATATTGGGTAGAAGAACAAAGATTACATGGGAAATAGGCAAAAGGGTATGCCAAATGGGCAGTTCACAGGAAATGCAGGCTGGAGATTTTCAAAGGCCTGCAGGTATGCAAAGGCTGGGGTCCTCAAAGGACTGGTGACATGCAAAAGGCTGGCAGCTCTGGTTTCGGCAACAAGATTGTTAATCTTTCCATGAAAATAGGCAGCTCCCAGATGGAGAGAATGTGCCACATTTCCAGGTGAGCTCCCAGGTCCCACGTGCAACTCCCAGCCAGGTTAGAATGTGCTTTCTTTAATCAGAACAAGACAACCATGGTTAACAGAGCATTACTAATATTTCTTACAATTATAGCTGGTCCCCAATATTCTATTTCTGCCCCTATCAATATGTTAGTTCTTAGATGAAAAAACACTTATTCTGAATTTGAAATTGCCTTTCCTGTCCACAATACCTCTGTCATTCACAGAATTACTAAATGCCTTACTTATCATCACAGAATTTCACTTAAGATTTTGCAGTGAAGAAAGTACAGCAATGGGTTGATGCTAGTGGGATTTACTGGTCTTACCAAGTACCCCATTATCCAGAAAGAGGATCTGTCAGAATGCTGTCACCTACTGAAGATTCAGTTCCAGTGCTACCTGAGCAACACCACCCCCTGAGGTTAGAGTCATGGCCCACAGGATGCTTGTAACATGTGAATAATTCATGGCATTGTTTCTCCCACAGCCAGAACACATGGGCCGAGGAGCCAGGGGACAAAGATAGAATTAGTTACACATCTCCTCCCCCTCATCACACCTAATGACCAACTTGCATTTGTCCCCATGGCTGTAACTCTAGTTCTGCTGGTTTAACAGTCTCAGCACCCAAGAAAAGAATGGTTTCACTAAGGGACTCAACAATGCCTCCACTGAGTTGAAAGCTTAAACTGCAACCTAGCGATTTTGAGCTCTTCATGACACTCAACAGACAGACAAAAAGTGAGGTTACAGAACTGGTTGGGACATGAATGTTCATTATCAAGGGTAAATAGGGTTGCTGCTACAGAGTGAGAAAAGGGAGGTGTGTGTCTGGAACCAGGAATCCTCCAGGTTTTTGTCATGTCTACTGGTAAATGATAATGGAAGTCAGAAACAACTCCACACAGACAGAATATCAAGAACATAGATACCTCAGCAATGAAAGCCCAGGTGTTACAGTCAGATAAAAACCTCCACCAGCTCAGAGTTGGCTGAGAGCAGAGAGAACATGAAATGGGTAGTAGAGAAAGGGAATTAAAATACCAACTGAGTTCAGGACCAACAGCAAAAGTTAAGACTAAAGTATCCACTCTTATTTCTTCCTTGGTTTGGCATGTACGTCTTTATGTTTTTAACTGATTTCTCCCTTTCCCTTTCTTCTAATCCTATATAATAAAAGCCTAATATGCGAATTGTCCCCTCGTGCAGTCGTTTGACCAGGAGTTCGACCACTCACTATGATATGCGCTGACCACCAGGGGGCAGCGCACAACATGGAGGCATCGGCGACACAGTGATGGCAGCAGGTGGCAGTGGAGGCACTGCTGGCCTCAATGGGCCCCGACAAGAGCAGGACCATGGCAGGATGGTGGAGCAGGTGACAGGGTGGCGCCAGGCCAAGGTGGGTGTGAGCAGGGGGCTGATCAGCAGTGGCAGCGACCAGCGGCAGCGGCAGCAGCGGCAGCGAGGGAGCGGGGCCACTGCCTGGCTCCCAGGCGCTAAGCAAGCCGGGAGGGGGGCCCTGTCCCAATGGATCGCCCCACAGGCAAGATGGTGGAGCAGGTGAGGGGTTGGCACCAGGCCAAGGTGGGGTGCCAGGCAGGGCTGTGGGGCTGTGAGGCTGGGGGTGCAAGCTGGGGCCCGATCCCTGCAGGCCACCCCAAGAGACCCCACCCATGCACCAATTTGTGCACCAGGCCGCTAGTATTTTATAAAAAGTGAGTTGGTGGCTCATTAGTTATAGGGTGCCATTATGAAACAATAATGAAAGTCATAAGCATGGCCCCAATATTCAAGACTTGGAAACTGTAACTGATAAGATGTTGTTTCTTTCCTCCTTTTGTGGAAAGAGAGAGCATGTTTTTCACTGTTATGAGAGACAGCAACGTTAGCAGGAAGCATTTTGTAGTTGTCACTGTTTGCAAATTTAAGTCTGGAAGAAGAGTGGATGCAACAGAGGTTGAGCAGCCAAGCTTGTTCATTGGTCCAGAATCTTTGGAACATCTTTCCAATGTTTGGGGAATTTCCCACCTTAGGAGTGATCCCTTACTGGGATAAGAACCAGCAATTCGTTTTCTCAGCCTCCTTTGCAGCAAGAACAAAGACACGTCACCTTGGTCCTTTGCCTGTGGCCCATTGTCTGTGGGACTGCAGTATAGAAGGTGCCAGTACAGCCCCTGAGACCAGATTACCAAGGGATTTAACCGTTAAGTCCCAATTCTACCTCATACTAGCTGTGTAATCTTGGACAAATTACTTAGCCTCTCAGAAATTTGATTTCTTCATCTATAACTCTGCCCAAATCATAGGGTTGTATAAAGAATTTAGGAATTTGAAATCTAAATGCAGTGGCTACTAGCCACATATGGTTATTTAAATCTAATTTAACACATTGCGCACCAGTAGTTTTATTGCTAGCTTTACCCAGTGGCCAGATAAGTTTCTATTGAATGAGTACAAAAAACGTTTTACAAAGTATCATACTTTAAAAAGATATTGTAAGAACACGTAATAAAAAACTTCAAAATGCAATGGGTATTTAATTTTAAGACGTGCCTTTAACATTAATGTAAAACACTGTGTAATATGAAAACACGAGAATGCTTGTGATCCGCCCACAATCTGTTAAAATGAAATAAAATTAATAATTTCATGCCTCAGTCACACTGCCACATTTCAAGTGCTCACATGCCACCTGCACCCAGTGGCTACCTTTTTACAATGCAGACAGAGAACACTGCCTTTACTGTAGAAAGTGCTACAGGAAAGTACTGACTCACAGAACACTTCCTGGCACCCAGTAAGCACTCAGATGGTAAATGCTGCTATTATTAGTAGTAGTGTTGTTTTCATTATCATTATCCTATCTAATAATAGACAAACATGGTAATTGACCGTACCTTCACTACACCTCCCATTGGCTAATCAGTGTTATATGCAAATTAACCGCCAACAAAGATGGCAGCTAATTTGCATACTGCAGGCAGGGCGGACAGTGCGATCCGCCCACCCCACCAGCAGCTGCCGCCTGCCCCGCCGCCCACCGGGCCTGCAGTCCATGTGCGCGGCCCTGCGGCTTCCTTGCCCCGCTGCCCGCCGGGCCTGCAGTCCGTGCCCGGCAGCCAGTGGGGCCTGCAGTGTGTGCGCGGCCCGACAGCCGGGGGTGGGGGGGGGTGGGGGGTGGGATGCGGCGGATCGAGTTCCGCCTGCCCCGCGCCCTGCCTCGCCCCGTCGCCCGCCGGGCCGATCGAGATCCGCCCGCCCCGTCCACCACCCGCCGGGCCTGCCATGTGCAGTGGGCAGTGGGGCGGGGCGGCGTGGCAGAGGGCCTGCCATCTGTGACCCAGTGCGGGATCCGGTCCTGCCATCTGCCACCCAGGGAGCCGGCCTAAGCCAGCAGGTGATTATCTCCCGAGGGGCCCCAGACTGTGAGAGGGCACAGGTCCAGCTGAGGGACACCCCCAACCCCCTCACACCCCTACCACCCTGCCAGTGCACAAATTTTTGTGCACTGGGTCTCTAGTGTACACTATAGCCTTAGAAATCATTTTATCTTATACCTAGAAGTTTGTACCTTTGACAGCCTTTACCCAATTTTCCACATCTCTCACCTCTGGCAACCACATTATCATCATCATTATTATAATAGCAAGTTTAAGATACAGCAGAAGTTTAAAATCGGGTAGAGGAGATAGATAAGTAAGAAGCCATTAAATGGAGTCCTGTAAGGACTGGCAGTGGTATCAATAGCAACAACTGCTCTCAATGTACAGTTTAGTTTACTATTATTATGGGCAAACTATCGAGCTAAGCACTTCACGTGGATTATTTAATTTTATCTTCCCCAAACAAACAACCTAGGAAGTAAGAACCAACACATCCCTATACTACAGGTTAGGAAATTGAGGCTCAGAAGTGGTTTAACTGCAAGTAGTCAGAAGTCTCATCGGTGCTGGAGCTGGAACTTGCATTGGTAGGTCTGTTAAACTAGTAAGTCCATCTCTTAACAACTACTTAGAAGTCACAAGTATTTCCTGAGTGCCCACTAGAGGCCATGCACCGCTCTAGCTGCCGGGAATACAGGAGTACTGTACACAAAAGAGAGCAAGTCCCGGCCCTCATGGAGCTTACACAGTAGTTGGGAAGAACAATAAGAAAATACATAATTAGCCGGATGGTAGTAAGTGCTGTGAACAACAATAAAACAGGGCGGGGATAGGTGAGCTCTTCTATGATGAACGGCCAGGGAAGGCTTCAATGAACAGATGTCATTTGAACAAAGACTTGAAGAAAATTTAAAAAGGGTAGGAGACTGAAAGGAGATGAGGTCAGAAGTAAAGATGGAGGGAGGGTGGGGCAGACCAGGGAGGCCATGTGTGGCCTTTAGCCTCTACTCTAGGAGAGATGGGAAGGAGTGAGAAGATCTGGTTTTCTTTTTTAAAGGATAATTGGCTGTTATGATAAGAATAGATTGCCCCCTATCACATACTGGGAGCCCTAGGGGATGTCCTACTACCTGCTCCCTGCTCCCCTTGGGGAGCGGGCCTAAGCCACAGTCTGGCCTCCCTTTGTGGGAGGCGACCGGGCTGATCAGGGGAAGGCACCAGCCCCATCACCGCACTGTTGCAGCCACTGCCAGTCACCGCAGCCACCAAGGTGTTTGCATCAACACGGACTCCAGTCCCTTTACCATGAAAAAATGACAACTTTCTTTAGGCATTTTCAAGAAGTGTCTTTCATAGGATATGACATTTCTTTCTTTTTTTATCCTCACCTGGGGATATGTTTCCATTGATTTTTAGAGAATGTGGAAGAGAAAGGGAAAGACAGAGAGATACCTCAAAGTGAGAGGAACACTTTGATTGGTTGCCTCCTGCATGAGCCCTGACCTGGGCCGGAGCCAGGGAGGAACCTGCAACCTAGGTACATGCCCTTGGTCAGAATTGAACCCAGAATCTGCGTTGGGCAGACCGAGGCATTATCCACTGAGCCAAACCGGCTAGGACAGGATATGACATTTCTTAACCCTCCAGCAGCAAACCTTCCTTTTTTTCTCCAGGAGTGTGGTAAAAAAAACCCTAGATCACTTTTTGGACTCTTATTACCCAAGTTACTAAGAATATTACCAGTGGCATACAGGGAGCTTAGCCAATGAGCAGTCAGAAAAGGTGTTTCCTCTGTAGTTCACACCAATTGCTGGTTTGGCCCCTGCCCAGGCCTAACGCCTCTGGCGAGTCATTAGCCCTGGGCCAGGGCACCCCCAGCTCCCAGCAGCCGTGGCCATCAAGGATCACTGGCTGGCTCCTCTTCCACACACACTCACACAAGGACTGGGGCAAGGACTACTTCTTTCATTGTTCAGATCCTGAAGCATGATGTCTCTTTACCGCCAGATAAGCTTCAGTATCTCCTGCCACTGCTGAATTGTATGGAAAAGAGAAGTTTATCGGAAGGAGTATAAGAAGGTTGAGATCCTCATAAATGAGGACTTTTCTAGGAAACTTGACTTTGATGGATGTAACACAGAATAAACAGGCAGAATAGGGATTATAATATAGACTTTGTGTATTGGGCCCCTAGTGGTATTATAAGAGCACAAGGAGTGATACATTTGGCAGACAGACTTGGTGATGGCAGGGAGGGCTAATAAAAAAGCAGCTAGTCTAAGTTTGCAAAGGGTGAGAAAGAGTTAGCTATCTGAAAGTGAAAGAAGGGCACCACCAGTGTGCTAAGGCAAGAGAACATTCCAAGAATGAGCATAAGAGTGGTAAAAACGAGACTGCAGAGCTAAGCAGGGGAAGCTTGAAACTACTTATTCCTGAGAGCAGGGATTCCTTACCACAGGGCAAAGTTGTGAAAAAGGAGGGAAAAATAATCAAATTTTCTATTTAAAAAGACCTCTTGAGCTACTAATAGAGAGAAAACATATCAGAAGAGACAACACTTCATGCAGCAAACTTGCCATAGGAGACCTGAGAATGTGAAATGGGGGTGAAGGAGGCGAACTGATTGGGGGTGAAGGAGGTGAACTGATCTGAAAAGCAATAAAATCTGGCGATGGAATGAGAGACGTGAGGAGCTAGGAGGAGCAAGGATGCTAACCATGTTTCTGATGTGGGAAACTGGGTGGATAGTATTGCCACTTGCAAAGCAATAGGAGCCCAGAGAAAACCAGAGGAGAAACTTCTCTCGGGGACCTCTGAATTTGAAGAGCACACTTCCGTAGAGATGTCAGACAGACGCGAGGTCTGGAATGGAACTAAGGGCTTGGGACTCAGCAGCATAAAAACTAAGTCAAATTGTAAGCATAGATGTCACCTCTCAGGAAGAGAGTGCAATGTGAGAAAAGAATCAAAGAGCAGGTAGGCATACCCAGATTTAATGGATGGCAAATGGATGAAGTGGGGTCCACCAAGGAGGCTATGGAGAGTGGACGCCAGGAGAAAAAACAGGTGTGTGGTCATGGAAGTCAAGGGAACTTGATTCAGAAAGAAGGGAGTTATTAGCAGCGGTGAAGTCGAAGAAGAGAACGAGTGAAGGTTTTCACTAGGTGTGCAACTGCGGGCAGGCAGCCTCCGCTTCCTCTCCTACACAAGTGCGTTCTGTGTTCTACACCCTGGTGATGCGGATAAAGTACCTAGCACGTGTTAGACCCACAGGGCACAGAAATAACGCTCTATTTTTATTACCACATATCTTATGCATGCTAGACAGGCAGGTCCAGGTAACAAGGAGAACGGGGGTTGACAGCATGAACTACATGGGGCCGGGGAGGGAAACTGCAGCTTGAAAAGGGCAACTGGGAGGCAAGACCTAGAATCTTTTGCCTTTCCCCCCACCTCTCTCCCAGTGCTCCCCTCCTCCCTCCTAAATGCAGTTTCTAATGCAGAAGCTCCCCGGCCCTGTCAAAGGGGCCTTTTAAGCATACCTTCATGTTTACACCAAGCACTCTGCTTGGCCATTTACCACAATCCTCAGAGTTTGTGACAGAGATGCCAGACTCTTAAAAGGGCAGTTCACAAATAAATGAGTGTCTGTGGATATGAATCTATCGTTTAGTGATTTCAGAAGTTCTTCCAACAGTTTTTGAAATGATAGGCTAAGTAATGTTTATCAAATGAAATATTCTAACTACCTGATTAAGGAGACCTTTGGACAACCAAATTGACTCGGGTTAGTTTCGACACTGGCAAAATGACAGTCACATAGAAGTTTCCCAGGTGGCATATACTTTCCTATCGAGAATTAAGGTTTCACCCTTCTTGCTCTCACCTCCTCAAAGACATGGGGTCAGGTGGACCTAGGAAATATGTCTCCAATGCTTGCTTTGCTAATGTAAGAAACACGTGGTTTAGAAGAATTCCACCGATTTAACCTAAACTATCCCCGTCCTAACATAATTTCTTTCCTACTCTCTTTTCTGTAGGATCAGCCTTGCAATTCTTTCAATACACAAAGTCTATATTATAATCCCTTCCCTACCTGTTGATTCTGTGTTACATCCATCAAAGTCAAGTTTCCTAGAAAAGTCCTCATTTATGAGGATCTCAACCTTCTTATACTCCTTCTGATAAACTTCTCTTTTCCATACAATTCAGCAGTGGCAGGAGATACTGAAGCTTATCTGGCGGTAAAGAGACATCATGCTTCAGGATCTGAACAATGAAAGAAGTAGTCCTTGCCCCAGTCCTTGTGTGGTGTGTGTGGAAGAGGAGGGATATACACACCTGCTACTATCTAGCCCAGTGGTTCCCTACGTGGGGCACACACCCCACAGTGGGGCGATTTATTTTTAAGGGGAGCAATTTGAGAATGAGTTATTGACAGTGAATTTTTTGCATTTCTTTTGGTTCTAAGGGGCCTCATGTACAGTATATAAATATGTATTGTGACAGACTTATGCATTTCAGTTCTCTATTATATGTTTTGAAACTTTATTTCTATTTTTTCATACCACTTCATATTATTTTTTAAACAATTTCTTAGTGATTTCTTCCTCAGTACTTCAACTGTCCTTTCATTCTTTTATTTTTCTCTTTCATGAATGAGAAGCTTGTTTAGACCAAGTTAATGTCCTTTTAGGCTTCCTCCACATGAATAGGAGTTCACTTTTTGAATAAGAACTATATGTCACAGGGGAGGCATCAGCATTTTAGAGATGCTTAGGTGGGGCATGGCCAAAGAAAGGTTGGGAACCACTGATCAAGCCTAAAAATAAGCCGGGGTGGGGTGGGGGTGGGAGGAGGTTTGGGCTGTGTTAATTTCATGGAAGCCCCTTCTTTCCGAGCATTCTGGTCCAGGAAGCCGAGACTGCTGCTCCTGTGCCACGGGGCGGCACCCCGCCACCACCAGGCAGCTGGGAGGAGGCTGTGAGAGCTTCCCCCAGGCTCCATGTCTGCCATGGGTCCTCCGGTCACACCCTCCATGAACCCGAGGATCCTATAACCAATACAACACATTCACCATTTCTGTTGTAACCAAACAGAAAACTGATGTCCTATGACTATAGAAACAGGAAAAACAGAAGCAAAATATCTACTCTAGGGCTACTACATTTTTCTCTAACTCCGTAAGTTAACTTCTAACTCTCACAGGTGCCCTGAGGGTTTGGGTAAATAACAAGTCAAATCCCTTATGCTGATACCATGCCACACATACCACCACAGAATGAGGGCAATCCCAGGAGCGAGGCCCCAGGCCCCGTCCTTCCCTCAGTTATCACATCTCACCCAACACAATAAAGACGATGGGATTACTAACCCCAGCAACTGATTAATGCTCCTTATCCCTTACCTGCTCCATTTACTCTTGCCTATCAAATTCTCTGATGTTGCCTTCTCTATAATTAATATGGCTTCCTCATATTTGAAATTACTTCCCACGACTAAAGCTATCAAATTGCCTCTCGCCTTCCAATCCCTTCCCTCTGAGAAAGAGTTCCTGACTAAATGAGAATGAATGCTATCCACTGCTAACCTAATCAAAATCCCAATGCACCACAGGAAAATTAAAATAATAAACAAAAACTGGTTTGGTGCTTCATAGTTTATAGAGCACTTTTCAGAATAATTTATGTAATTTGATTCTTGCTGCCCAGAGAGATTAATTAACTTCCTTGAACCAAACACCAAATAGGTGAGAACCCCGAGGTGGCCACCGAGTCTGGAAGCGCAGGTAATACCATTTCATAAGGCACTGTAATATTATACCACTAAGCCAGCTATTGTGCATTCCCTGACATTTCCACACTTAGTGGCCACCTGTACACTCCCGACCTTCTAGCATAACTCATTTCCCTCAACTCCCCCATACTTTTACTCGGAAGTGCTCAAGAAGGCAACAATGGAAAATAACTTGGGATGATACTTTAAAAATTTTATAAACGAGCTTTCACATTCTGTTCTCCAATTTAACTTCAAAACCACCTGGTGCATGGAGACCAAAAGAGGCAATTCATGCCAGCTCCAGTTTGGCTCAGTGGATAGAGCGTCGGCCTGCGGACTGAAGGGTCCCGGGTTCAATTCCGGTCAAGGGCATGTACCTTGGTTGCGGGCACATCCCCAGTGGGGGGTGTGCAGGAGGCAGCTGATCGATATTTCTCTCTCATCGATGTTTCTAACTCTCTATTCCTCTCCTTTCCTCTCTGTAAAAAATCAATAAAATATATATATATTTTTTTAAATGCCACATACTGGCCGCATCACTCCCTTCTTCACGCAGACTTCTCCCTCACTGCTCGGAAAACTGGTCATGAATATATCTGATGGCTCACCTGGCAGGACGACAAAAGTGCCTCAACTGAGAATCCTGCCTGGCACAGAGCGAGCCCAGAGAATGTTAGTTAGCTGGGCTTACTAT
>NW_005871075.1:3511378-3565532 GCF_000147115.1 Myotis lucifugus
AATTTTTTTAACAAACAAAAAACCCAAAGGCTTCCCTTTAAACCTAGAAAGAAAAAAAAAAACCCCCCCCTTCATTTTTCCCCCCCCCTCCTTCTTTAAAAATTTTCCCCCCAACCAGAAATTTCTTGAAGGGGTCAATGATCCGGCCCCCTCTAAAGTTTCCCCTCTTTCTAATATAACAGTCCCACTTAACAATATTCCCCTTCCCAAGTAGTTCTGTAATACTAACAGAATCCCTCCTTATGTGTCACATCAGTGTGCGGAGTCCCTTAGGCTAAATGTCCCAAACCTTCATCTTTGGGAAAATTACAGTAAGCTATGTAGAACATCAAAAGCACTTTATAACTGAAACTAGATAAAAGTATTCTTACTCCCAACAGAAATCCAAAGAAGTCAGTCTGCCCTGAGGCACAGAGTGTCATGAAAAGAGCCTCGAATTACATGTCAAAAGCCTCCTGAGACTAAGCATGTCCCTGACCCCTCCCAAGGCTCAGAGTCCACCAATCTACTTACCTACCTCGGAAGGTTACTGTGGTCTTTAAAGAGGCCGGGGATCCAAGCGGGCTCCCCCCCCCCCCCCCCGTTACCTGGCACAAAGGAAGTTGGTTCCAGACTCTTACTTAAAGGGCCTGGGGGCTGGAGTAGAAACTGCCTACATTTCCAAGTCTGACTTAACACACGATCAATGACCCCAGGCAAGTATCAGTCACTGGGACAGCCAGTAGATGTGAATTCACTATTTCCCAGTTTGGGGCTAAGTCCGCTAGAACATTCTAAACACCAAACCGATACCTATACTACACATGGGCTTTGTCCCAGTTTTATAGAAATTGGATTACAATGAGCTACTTATGATTAAATCATTTTTAAAATTTATTTTTGCCCTGACCGGTTTGGCTCAGTGGATAGAGCATCGGCCTGCAGACTCAAGGGTCCCAGGTTCGATTCCGGTCAAGGGCATGTACCTTGGTTGCGGGCACATCCCCAGTCGGGGGTGTGCAAGAGGCAGCTGATTGGTGTTTCTCTCTCATCGATGTTTCTAACTCTCTATTCCTCTCCCTTCCTCTCTGTAAAAAATCAATAAAATATATATTTTTTAAAAAAATTTATTTTTAATTTAACCTGGAAACCTAGCCACTGAGCGTTATTTCTATGGGAGTCTGTATTCCAGAATTCCATTCAGAAATCCAAATGCTGGGAGCCTATCTTTTGTTTTTCCAGGTCCACGAGCTCAGAGACTCCCTCTGGCAGATTCTGGAAGTCGCTTTCACTCTTTGGTCCTGTGGCCTTTCAGATAAGAGATGTCAGCTGCAGACTGTCAGGATATAATAACTATAGGACCATCTTTCACCTTTTTTTTTTTTTTTGGCCACATTCCTATTTATAATCTCATTTTATCTGTAATTGCCCAGTGAAGTATATAGAACAAATACTATTATTACTCATTTCAGAAATGAGGAAGCTGAAGTACAAAAGTTAAGTGACTTGTCAAGGTCAAAGCCTGGCAGGATGAGGATCAGAAGTCAGATCTTTATTTGCCAGCCCAACACTCTTATCAATCAAACAGCAAAGGCTTCGAAAAGGGGGAGAAGGAAGTAAATGTGATTTAAAATTATTTTTAAACAATTTTCTCTGGCTTGGTGAATTTTCATTAATTTCCTTCTTCATTGTCGCCTGATGAATTAGTCACTAAAACCTTCAGCTCAGAAGTAGAAATTGTTTAAATTATTTCCTCATTGTTATATATAGATGTTCAACTTTTAAGTGTTTCATAATAAAGTGACTCAGGGACGAAGCAAGCCCAATCTATATTAGTCATTTGTTGAACGGTTACAGGAGATTCATGCAAAACTATGGGGAAGACAGAAATAAACATTTACCCAAAAGATGACTAAATTAAAGACAAAGAGTGCATGTAAAATGTAGACATTTTTCCTGCTAGTTTAAGCTGTGGGATGGGAGAACAAATGTGAGGAAACAAGACACAGGTCACCTATTTTCATTTTTTTCTGAGTTTAGGTGGTGCCCAAGAGTGTTTTGTGGTAAGGAAAAGAAGTTAAAAGTTAACAGGACAGAACACCCAGACCTTGCCTTTATATAGCACTTTTACCTCTCAAGTGCTTTCACATACGTTATCTCATTTTTTTAATCAAGAAATCACTCTGAGAGAGATAGGGGCAGATATAACCAAGTTCATTTTGCAAAGTTGCTTAAGGCCACACAGCCATTCAGGAGGCAGGTGTAGAAAACACTCAGTAATTAAATTGGACGTTGACACCAATTTACCACTGTAAAGGGATCATACACGTTCCATGTTACAAAGGCAAAGCACTTTAATCCCATAATCTAGAGCACCAATTCCATTACTATTATAGAAAAGGTGGTAGGACATATTCTAATTGCATCTATATTACTTATAGGTGCTTTAAGTCATGTCTTAAGAATTTCTTCTAAAAAAAATGAAGCACACAATGTTTGTATTGAGACTTTTAAAAACACGGAGTAACCTAATGCATCAAATTTAATGTCTGATTTCAGTAAGAGGAATGTTCTGAGCACACCCAGGACTTAGTCCATTTAGAGGTCCTATTTAGTATTTCATGTGGCATTTTTGGCTTCTGTTTCATGTTGGGGGCAGAAATAAACCTCAGGGTGACAGAGAGTAACCTGATGGGTAGAGAGGGCTTTCTTGGTACCAGTAACATTCCAGGAATCACAAATAGCTGAGGCAACGGGAAGGCAGATGATGAAGTATATGAGACCTCGGGAAGGTAAAAGGCAAGCGAGGCAGGATGTCTGGAAACCAAGCATGCGATGTAATCATCTTAAACTATTTCTGGTTATTGGTTCCATTTTTAAGAAACACTGATTTGGTCTTTCGAAATATCACTATTGGAAGATAATAAAACGATTAGTTGAAGATGAAAGAAAGGACAGAAGACATAATCAAATTAAAATCCGTTCACAGTAGCAGATTGTATTACTCCAGCCCATGAAAAATGGACATAGGGATTTCCACTATTTTAAAGAATGCTGTGTTATGTGACATACATTTTCCTTGGGGGTGGGTAGGGAAATGAAATTTTTAAAACTCCAATGGTTAGAATATCATGTTGGCCGTGACACAGAACAAGGAGAGATGAGTGTCACATTCCCTGAAGCTCGATGCTTTGAGAGAAGCAGAGGAGAAAGAAATGGCTCCGTTCTCCCAATGGCAGCTCCCCGGGCCCGGCTCCACTTCTGAATGAAAGAGCTTGTGCTGCCAGCACAACTGCACTCACACAGGGACTGAAAAATAATGCCCACTGATAGTCTCCCCTTTATACTCTTCCCATTCTGTCACTTGTCAGCAACGGGAGACTACACATTTCAAATACAGCTGACAACTCGCATATGATACATCAGAGGAAGCAGTCCAGCACATTTTTCTCTCCCAATATTGTTCAAATGGGTGCTGCTAAGAATGTAAACAAAAATTACTTAAAGATGGAAATGTCTCAAGAAATATTTCTGTCAGGCACCTGAGTGTCTAATTATGCTATTTATTGAACTATTCTGCTCACATCTTTTAAGTAATTTTTATTTATTTTATCTAAGAAAGCATCAAAAGTTATTTCTGAATTACCAAAGTTTTTATTTAGTTGTCTGGTCCTTTTCTCTAGTATGACCCCTCCCGCTCCCCTTATCACCTTTAACTAGCCTATGTTAAAGGCATAATCTCTTTCTCAATGCTACAGACTTAAGTAGACTTAACTGATCCGGTCGACCAAATGCCATGCTGCTCAGTGGCCTCTGCACTGGCCTGGTCCCCGGGATTTGCCCGTAAGTTAGTACTAAGTTCCCACCAACACCCCCTGCCCCCATTACCAACACCCCCTGCCCCCATTACCAACACCCCCTGCCCCCATTACGAAGACTCCTTCTAAGGAAAGAGGCCCTTCCTTCAACAAACAGTCTCTGGCCTTTCCCAATTATTTCCGGCTGCCTACTCTACTCCCCAAATTTTAACTCAAAATTCCTTTTCAGATACTATTTAAATTTGATCATAGGAAATGGCTTCTTTACAGAATTCTCTGGCAACTTTACAAATCAGTATGACATAACTTAGGGGCTTTCACGCTATCACTTTTCATTGTTACCAGAACACTATGCCTTTACTATGATCCCCACTTGAAGAAGAAACTGAGGCTCAGAGTTACCATGTAGAAAAGCCAGAATTAAACAAAGTCTCCTTTTCCTTATTCTGAGTTTCTTCAGCACCTTTTCTCTCTCTCTGTCAATGTATGTCAGTGTTACTGGTAATATTATTTTGTGGCTAGTTTGTGTGCACATGCCAAGAGGCTTTTGTATCTTCATTAGACTAAGCATACTATTGGCACTAATTGAACAACTTAATCATGAGGTTAATAAACCAGCAATGCTTTCACCTCCACACTTTGAAAATGCATCCATTTTACAGTGAACCTTAATATTTAGTGACCTCTTTCCCCATGTAATCTATTTCCTCACCTCCCTTCTACTGCTAGAGGGTGGGGGAAAGCCTAAATCTCAGTTATGGTGAAAAGTGTGATATGCAAGGAGACGAAAGTAACTGCCCAAAACAAGGGTTCGATGCTATACATGGACTACACTCAATGTCAGAAAAAAGCAGGAGTTTGCTGTACTAAAGAACACTCGCATCACCTAAATAATCTCGGTAACTGGCTGCCAGATTGCCTGGTGCCACAGAGGCCACGGCGCTCAGTAACACTGGCACCCAGTGTGCACCTGGAGTGGTCTGTACACTTTTCCTGCCCACACTGCTGCTGTGTCCCCCGCTGCCTCTTCTGTAAGCCCCTCTCTTCCTTTCCTCAAAACTGCTCCTCCTCTGCGCTCTCCTGACGAGCACTCCACACACAGGTCCTGTTTGCCTCAAACGGAGACTCTGATGGGCAAGTGACGACTGCATGTTTTGGGTTTGTTTTTGTGGTTTTCTTTATGGGGGGGGGGGCGGTTGTTTGTTTGAAAATATATCTTTCTTGATTTCAGAGAGGAAGGGGAGAGATAGAAACATCAATGATGAGAGAGAATCATTGACCGGCTGCCTCCTGCACACCCCACACTGGGGATCATGCCTGAAACCTGGGCAGGTGACCTGAGAGATGTCTATCTAGATTCTTTCCTATAGAGGCAACTCAATTAGTGACGTACTATATCCAAACCTAGCTCTCTCTGCATATTGGACAAAATGCTACCAAACACAACCTTAATTTGGAAGTAGTTACAGAGGGAGTTCTAAAGCACTGGCATAAAAATTAATTTCCAGTAATCACCAAAGCAGACATATCCTGGGGCCAAGTGGTTGAAGAGTGAATACCTACAGTCACCTTTTTCTTTCCTGGTTAATTCCCACTAGTGGGCAATATTCCTATAGATGAAAAGGCTCAGATATAAATCACTTGGAAATTTTTTGACAAGAAAGGTGTTAAGAGTCAAGTGTGTGTGACAGGGAGTGGAGAAGAGGGTATTCTCCAGGAGCTTCCAATCTGGCTCCAAGAGGTTTTCCTAATTCCACTGTCATCTCTCACCTTCTTGCTATTCTATGACCACAGTAATTTCTCTGATGCTCGGGAATCTCCTGTCCCCAAATTTTATAATCCCCTTCCTCTCCTTTCTCCTTTGTCAATGATTCACAATGTGGGTGCACCTCACATTCAGTCAGTAGACAATCATATCCAGTAAACTATACCATCTGGCCTGTAAAAACCTTCAGATACTATAAATTATTAGCTTTCTAAGTGAAAAAATACTTCCCAAATCTGGTTTAACTAAAATGGTAACTTCCAACTTGCAAGATACTCCTTGAGAGTTGATGTTCAAGTAGTGAATGATAAGGTAACTCTAAAGTAAGATTTACAAAAGGCGAAGCTTACCAGTTGATGGAGGGTAGAAGGGTGAGCAGGCACAGGGAAGTGACCTGTCAAAAACATTCTAAACGAGTTGCATAAGGCTGAGGTAAGCTATACCTTTGACCCACCTCATTCTTTTATTATATCTAAGATTGTGCTGGTTTCAACAGCTTACACGAGGTATATTTCCACTCTTCTAACTCTCAACCAGATTAAATGTTCAAATTGGCTTATCAAATAAAAACCAGAGCACACGGGGCACATCCATGAACAGATTTGTAAGAAACAACACAAGTAGACCAATTTAGCCCTTAATTGCTCCTATTAGTTAAGAAGAAAAATACTCTCCCTCCCCAGGCTTTTGGTGGGAATTGTTATAAAACATTAATTAAAAAAAAAAAAGTGCCACAACAACCCAATTTCAATGTTTTCAAATTTTACATAATCTATAAGATACACGTAGCACCAAAGAGAGTAGGAGAGGAAAGTGAAGAAAATACAAATGCTCTGGATTTTCCAATACATAAACACGCGGAAACAGCATATACTAAGAGAATTGTATATAGGTAAAACCTGACCACTCTTTTGAGATTTACAGTTTGTTAAAGTAACATTACACAATTAAGTATCATGATAAAAAAATAAACGCCAAAGTATAATGTGAATCACAAGCTTTGGTTACTTTGCTAAATTCTAGGACTAGACCACTCATCAGAAAGCAAAGAGGATGTGTATTTTATCGCCGACTGCTAATGATACATGAAAACAATCTGAACCTGTTAGGACATTCATCATTTAGCTTCATGGCACTCATCCTTTCTTTTTTTAATCCTCACCTGAGGATATGTTTTTCTTCTTTTTTTCCTTTTCTTTTTTTTTTAGTGTGAGAGGGAGGGGAAGAGAGAGAGAGAGAGAGAGAGAAACATCAATCAGTTGCCTCCCATATGTGCCCCAACCAGGGATGGAAACTGCAATCAAGGTTATGTGCCCTGACGGAGAATCAAGCTGGCAACCTTTCGGTGCACAGGACAACACAACTGAACCACTCTGGCCACGTCCTCCTGAGTTATTAATTTTCCTTGAACACCGTGTTTTCCCTTTGTAGCACATGCCACACAGTCATTAATAATGTCTGTACTGCTCTGTATCCCTATCTACACTTCTGACATCATGGAGGTTGTGTGGGCTTTGCTGAGTGACCTCCTACGTCTTGGACCTAGAATGACCTGGCACACAGAGGTGTTAAGTAAACATTTATTCAGTGAATGTTTGAGAACAAAACGCCAACCAATGGTGCCCATTCCATACACCCAGATAATAAAAGCTTAGAAATGAAGTAAAGGAACATCAGGTCATCAAGTCTGGTGTTCAGCACATCACTGTTCTCAACATGAAGCTGAGAAAAGCTTTTCCCTGGCAAGTGACAGTGCGAAAGGCAGTAACTGCTCCACAGTTTTCTGTGAGTCATTTTACAGCTTTCAAAACCTTTCCATCATCTGGTGGTCTCATGATGAACGTGGCCAAAGAAGTCATACAGCACTCTGTGGTTCGAAATGAATGCTTTAAAGAATTGTGACAGGTATGTAACCCATTTATTCTGAGTTTTTAGAAATGACACAGACTATCTGGAACTTTCTTTAGTGCTCACTGCATAATACTCCCTCTGCAAACTATCTGGGGCAAAGTCCTATTTTTTTTATTTTATTTTTTTATTTTCAGAGCTCTGAAATGAACACTGACTCCAAATAAAATCTTCAGGCATTGGAGAATATACAGCAGCTCTATTTTCTCAAAGGACAAAGAGAGGCAATCCGAGAGCTTCTGTTGAAAGGGGGTCCCCAGGGGTTGTGGGTAAACTGACCTACACCTCTAAGGTTCCAAAGTAAACTTCTAAAACCACTTCAGAGGTAGATAGCCTCCAGAATTCTGTAAAGGTGAGAGTGGGAGGAAGACGTTAGTTTAAATAATAAGCTCTAAAGCTCTTTGATGGTTACATTTTTTTAATGTACCATGACTATATGAACATTCATACATAGAAAGACCACAGGATGGATTAGAATCTGGGCAAATGACATAATAAAGCTCTTCAAAGTCTGCACAGAGCAGAAGTTAAGCAGGGACTCATACAGGTTCCTATTATCTTTATTCTTTCTGAGTAATCTGACTTAAAACAGTTTCTGTTTTAGGGATCATGAACACCTCATACTGTAACTTAACTAGCTTATATCTAATCCTATGATTACTGAATTCTAGACTAGGACAGGTCAAAGCCAATGTAAGTTTTATTTCAAAGCCTTGAAATGAAGTGAGCAAAGTACTTGTTTTGAAGAAAGACTTTGTTCCATCTTTCTAAGTAATACATTTGGAAATCTGGATTTGCAGCAGTAACATATCTTCATCCAATTTTATGAAAGTCAAAGGGTCTGATACACACACAGTACTCTAATCTGAGTCACATAATAATGTTGTGAAATAGGCAAGCCAAGGACTTTACAGATGAAGAACATAAAGTTCCAAAAGGTTTCGTTTGTTGACCCAGGGTCATAACTTAGAAAATGGAAGAAGTAATTAGGGTTGGAAGGGTTTCTGATCCTGAGATCATTGCTATTTCTAAAGAGCTATACCATTCTGGCCCCTCCCAAGCTAGTGTTCATTTTTTATCCCTCACCAAAACAAGCAACAAGATAGCATGTCCATAACTTCAAGTATATAAAGAACATAGTATATTAAAAAGGATAAAACATTTCCCTCAAAATACAAGTCATGTCCCCATGTGGTTTCAGGTCTCGAAACCTTCTAAAATTATGGTCTACTATTCTTGGTCTTGTGTCAAGCTTACATAGAGAGCATAACTTTGCATCAGAAAATAACAAAAATATGTTTCCTCTTCTTATGAAAGACCAGGGACCTTCCTAACAGCACAAGAATCACTAAATCCAGTTGCTCCATATTCTGAGGTTAGCACCAAAAAGTGGGATAAAACTCAAAGCATAATCTTTTCTGTTTAGTAGGGTGGGGGCAATGGGATGAAAGAAATTCTGTTAACTACTGAATGAGTGAGGGCAAGGTGAGGGTGAGGGCTTCTTTGTCTTTAACTTTTGTTTTTTATGAGTGGCTCAGTTTTCTGAAGGGGTAAGAGTTCAATTCTTTATGTAAAAATACCTTAAGTATCTGTGAATCCTCGAGTTCAATAGGAATAAAAAAATCTACGTTAAATTCTTTAACTTCCCAACTCTGTTTTTTTTATCTCTAATGTACACTGTGCTGTTACATTTGCACAACTTCCAAGTGAAAGAGAGAAAAGCCTATCAAATACCTTCCACAGAACATAAGGGTCGAAGCAGGATTAACCCATACAATACGTTAACTCTGATCTCTGGTAGCAAACACACTTTATTCTAGAAAGTCAGCCTTGTTCTTTGAGGTCAGTGGTTTTCAACCCTGGAGACATATATTAAAATGAGCTTTTACAAATACTCTCCCCCAATCCTGCTCCAAACCAATGAAATCAAAATCGCTTTAGAGTAGAGATGGGCTAGTTCTAGGGGTGGGCTAGAATCAAAAGCCTCTGGTCTAAGTGCTTCGCCCCCAGTTTCAAATGCCCCAACAGGAGGTCATTTTCATATTTTCCTGTGCAAGAAATAGTCACAATACCAGGACTAACAGTGCCCATGCTTAGAAACATCAGAATTTCATCAGCTGAAGGAGTTTATTACTTAGATATAAGCAGATACTCTTAAGTTAATCACAAATAATACACTTAAAAATACTAGTCAAATACCAACATCCAGAAAAGGGGAAAAAATTTAAACCAGAAAATTATTTCTTTTAATTTTTTATAACTTCATATAACTATGTAATGCTCATTTACACATGGTTTAGGTATTAAACCATATTTAAAATGTTATCTTCCCCTGACTAGTAGCCAATCTTGTAAAATATTTGATTTTTGGAATTTTCCCATAGATATAAGTTAGTAAAGGCAAATAAAGAAACCAGAAGTACAAGACATCCTATTACACAGGTATATGAAATAAGTTCAAAGGGGAGTTTCCACTGCTCAGAAGACAAAAGACTTCTCAGAAACATTAGTGCAATCGGATTGCTCACTTCTTACTCAACCCGGTACTGCTGAAAAGGAGGTTGCTATGTTCCCACCTTAACTGCCTATCTGTTGTTCCTGTGACAGCTGGAGTCAACAAAGATAAGTTTGGCTTCTGGAAAAACCAAAATGCCAAGCTTCTTTATTTTAAAACCTGTTCTGAAACTCTTCCGTATTATCTGATTCTATGAATTTTGCAATAGCTACATATTAGTTAAAGCTGGAGAATGAGTAACTAAACCAGGTCTAAATTGTATGCTTAAGCAAACAGAAAAATAAAAACAAGTTTTAGGAAATTTTTAGGCCTAAGGAGGCTCAGACTGAAGTCTAATACCAAAAGATGCAGGAAAATCTAAAATAGAAGTAATGTCCTAATTAAATGTGGGTGGCCTAACTGGAAAAAATATTTAAGATTCCTACTCTATGAACTTCCTGATTAAGAAGACATGAATGGCTGCTACAGAAAAAACTAATAAGGAAATACTAGTAATAAAGGTTAGAGAAGAATTTTGATTCTGTGTTTTTATTTCTAGGTCAGAGTTGTAACCAAATATAACGAGGTGAGTGGTATAAACTTACATGATTTATCGTCGACTGAACAGCCTTTACATAATGATTTAGTTCCCGATCCATCATAGCAAATTCAACCATCGCCTTATCCATACTGTATTCACTACTCACTTCAGCTGAAAAAAAGAAAATGCAATTATTATTTTCCATTTAAAATGCCATATCTGAGAAAAGTTGCACCAATGTAATGTATATCAATCAATGCTCTAAATGATTTTGTGAAGGTATTACATGTTTTTTAAAACTTCCTCAACATATAGGTGCTTCATTCAAAATTCTAAGAACACACCCAGTTGAAAAAGGCTCAAAGGCAAAAAGGTGGACTCAGACTCAGGGGTTCCAGGCTCTGCCACTTACTTGTATGATCTTAAACCAATCACTACACTTTTCCCAGCCTCAGCTCCCTCATCCCCTAAAGCACCCCAGTCATCTACCTACACATTGACTTCACAGGACTGTTAAAGACCAAATAAGGAAGATTTCCACGTCTAATAACAGTAGCTTGGGTTATGCAGGCCAATCCTCCTTTTGAAGACAACTAAAACGATTGGGAAAAAGAAATCTTAAAAACAAAAGAGCCACGAGATAGTAAGAAACCATCAGCGCAAAATCTGGGGGGAAATGAAAAAGACAAGCAAAGCACCAAACCAAGCCCTGTAGTCAGCTGGGTTCCCTTCCTCAGAATAAAGATGAGCCGGAAGTAATCCCATCCTGTTCCTGGCTGCGGTGGGGCTGGCCTTGTCCACTGAGCAGAACAGAGGGCAGAGGGAGAGAAAACCACCTGCTTCTGAAACACTGTGGCCACAGCCAGCCCTCCAGAACTTGCAGCCTGGGTCCCCCTCACCTGAGTGGTCCTGGGGACCTAAGAACTTCTGATCTTGGGGTGGTCCCAGAGTGAGGGTACCCACACGTACTCTCCTCTAGAGAAGTCACTCATCCTGGGCCTCAAATAATCCCAATAAATAATCATTAAGGATAATGAACAGATTACAGGGGGAGGAGGGAACCTTACCCTAAAACACACAAGCCACCAAGAGTAAGAATCAGCAGAAACAGATCCACAATGTTTCAGATGTTGGGATTATCTATCAGAATATGAAGCAGCTACGTTTACTATGCTTAAAATTTTAAAATATCCTCGGGGAACACGAGAATAAACAGTGACCAGAAGACTGGAAAAGTGTTTTAAAACAGTTTTCTTAAGCTCTAAACACAAAGGAAAAGAGAAAGAACAGAGGATAATAAACATTTGGAAATGCAGTCACTCAAAGGCCCTTCATTCAAATGTTGGTATTTCTTGTCTACGCTGAAGATCAGTATGTCATATCGTCCCAAAGCATGAAATAATAAAATCCACTTACATTTGGCTTTTAAAAATGATTTTCCTAGTCTTTACCATTAGTCTTTAATTTTACAATAGTTAATTATAAACACATCCCGTAAAATATATCCAGAGTTAATCTGCTTCTGGGAGAATACCTCTTGGTTTATAATATCATTTGATAAAATGTTGACAACCTTTTGAAAGCACTTAGTAATGTGCCTTTGACATGAAAATGCTATGAAAAGTTTTGCAAAGTAAAATAAACAGGATGATGGTTCTCATTATCAAGGTCCCATGGATAATAGCAGGAGTTGAATCAGTTAGCAATTTCAAATACAAAGCCAAGAGACCCTCCCTGTAAAGGAGAAAGTGAGCAATGGCTGGGTCTTTCAGGCAGCCTCAGCTAAAGTTCCAGGGCCCAGGAATGCGGGGACAAGCTGAAGAACCTCTCTGATGAATGGTGCAGCCTGAGGCAACAAAGGGAAAACACCAGAAGAGATCAGGAAGCTAGTCCTAAAAATAACTGAGAATCACACCACACCTGGAAGTGATGTCGTCAGATAACTTCAGGCTAAACCCAGTGTCTTGGTCTATTGCAGAGACCAGAGACTGAAGACAAGAACCAGCAGAGATTCCATAATGGTTTCTGGGAGACAGGCCATGAGAATGTCCATATCAAGTTGCAAACCTACCTCCACTATTTAAATATTTAAAATTATTTTTGTGATTCTTTTTATTCTTCTGTTAATCCTTATTTCTCTTATTATTGCAATCATAACCCTTTTTCTTAATACAGTGGGGCCTTGACTTACGAGTGTCCCGACTAACGAGTTTTTTGAGATACGAGCTGTCTCTCGGCCGATTTTTTGCTTTGAGTTGCGAGCTACAATTCGGGTTAAGAGCCAGCTTCAGATACCCCACCGCTAGTTGGCGCAGCGAAAGTCACAGTGAATGCCACAACATCAGCCCAGTATCACGTGTCTCACTCGTTCACTTTTTTATTTGACATACGAGTAATTTGAGTTACAAGCTCCATCACGGAACGAATTAAACTCGTAAGTCAAGGCCCCACTGTATATATTTTTATTGATTTCTGAGAGGAAGGGAGAGAGGGAGAGAGAGAGAGAGAGAGAGAGAGAGAGGAGGAGGAGGAGGGAGAGAGGGAGGGAGGGAGAGAGAGAAACACCAATGATGAGAGAGAATCATTGATCGGCTGCCTCCCATATGCCCCAGACTGGGGATCAAGCCCATAACCCAGGCCATGTGCCCATGTGCCGTGACTGGGAATCGAACTGTGATCTCCTGGTTCATAGGTCAACGCTCAACCACTGAGCCGTGCCGGCCAGGCTATAACCTCTTTTTTTAAATGTTATTTGGGTTCATGTTTCAGAAACACTAGGCTAGGGAAGACAGAGAATCTGTGTCTTTTTCTACTAAAGAACTGTAGAAAAAGAAAAGCATATTGTTGCATAAAAAAAGCCAACAGGCCAAATAAATCCCAAAGAATTCATGAATTCAGAAGAGAAAAAAGGGATGAACAAATAAAAAGGGAGTTGGTTGTTGACTAAAAAAGTGGTTGGGAGTAGGGGAGTGTGGAAGGACTGACCAGCCAGAGGTTCCTGCTCCTTTATTCCACAGTATATCATCCCACTATCAAAAACCTCCCACTTATCCCACTCCTGACACCAAAACAAAAGACAAAACCCTCCCTAAAAATTTACAGGGAAAGCCCTTCCTAAAAATCCACACCAACCAAATTCTACACTGCACATCCTTCGAGGACTGAGCACAAGCCCCACTTGCTTTTAAACTATGTCAGCCTAGAAGGATAGCGCTTAATTTACTATAACTATACTTGATATTTTGGCACTATTAACCATAAATAATCTTGTCTTTTTATATGCATTCATTTCTCCAAACAAATTATAATCCATTTATGGGCAAGAATGATGCCTTAGTGTTTTGGGGCTCCAACAAAGAATTATAGCACCTCTTTCTTCAATATTGTTATATGGCCATTTAATTTAATAAATTTGGAAATTAAACCTTTGCCAACTATAAATTGTCCTGCCTCAAATATTTCAATTCAATTAAAATATGAAGAAAACATGATATAGATTCATTTGCCTATTATATTTTCATTGTGATTTTTCTATAAGAAAGAGGCTGGCACCAATAAAGTGGGGGGAAGGGGAGAGAGCAGGAAGGAAGAGAACCACACAAATGATGTTAAAATTCACAGAACGACAGTTCCAGAGAGGGAAGTACTTCTGTACTACACTCTGCAAACCTGGCATTAGAGAAAATTGGTGCAGATGATAAAGCATGGAAACTAATGACAATGATGAAAAAAGTATATAATAACAGTAGCTGTAGCTAACAATTAATAAACACTTTATTATGTGCCAAGACTGTATGAGCGCACCATATTTACCTTAAGCCTCACAGCAGCATGAAGAGACGGAGAGTTTTATCTCCACTTCATACATGAGAAACTGAAGCACTGAGCTGGTGAAGTGACTTGCCCCAGGCAGAGGCCACCTCCAACTCAGGCTTCCTTTCTGTAAAGTCTGTACACCTGCCACCTACACTAAAGGTGCTTAAACACAAGGACAAGCACCCAACTCCTCCAAGAATATCTACCAAACAAACCCTCAGGGGGAGAAAGTCAGGGCCCTAACTTCATTTTAGCTCCCTGGTGATCCCTTCCAAGTAGGACACTAGGTACTGCCATTCAAATGGTATTAGACCTGGTCCTGGAAAAGCTTTTCCAAATTCCTTAAGGAGAGGAAACTGATAAAATAATAATTTCCCCTTTTTAGAAGATTACAGTTGACCCTTGAACTACATGGGTTTGAAACGCACATGTCCACTTGCACACAGATTTCTTTTAAATTACTGCAAATGTATTTTCTCTTCCTTATGGTTTTCTCAGTGACATTTTCTCTAGCTTACTTTATTATCTTACAGTGTATAATACATATAACATACAAAATATGTGTTAATTGACTGTTTATGTTATTAGTAAGGCTTCTGATCAATGGTAGGCTAACAGTAGTTAAATTTTGAGGAGTCAAAAGTAATACATGGGTGTATGTTTTTCCCATTGATTTTTAGGGAGAGTGGAAGAGAGAGAGAAAGACAGAGAGAAACATCAATGTGAGAGAAACACATCGATTGGTTGCCTCCTGCACAAGCCCTGATCAGGGCCCAGGCCGGGGAGGAGCCTGCAACCAAGGTACGTGCCTTGACCAGAATAGAACCCGGGACCCCTTGGTCCGCGGGCCAATGCTCTATCCACTGAGTAAAACCAGCTAGGGCCAGTAAATACATGGATTTTAAACTGTGTGGAGGTCAACAACCCTAACATCCACGTTGGTTAAGAGTCAACTGTACTGTTTGTTTTTTTAATTCAATTTATTTGCGTGACATTGGTTAATAAAATTATATAGGTTTCATGTGTATAATTCTATAATGCATCATCTGTATATTGTATTTTGTGTTCACCACCCCAAGTCATTTATCCCTCTCTTTGCTCTCTTCTCCCTCACCCCATCCCTCTTGCCCTCTGGTAATCACCATATATTGTCTGTGTTTATGAGTTGTTGTTTTTTACTTACTCCCTTCACCTTTTTCACCCAGCCCCTCAACCCTCCTCCCCTCTGACAGCTGTCGGTCTGTTTTCTGTATACATGAGTCTGTTTCTATTTTGCTTGTTAGTTTATTTTGTTCAATAGATTTCACATGTAAGTGAAATCATATGGTACTTGTCTTTCTCTGACTGGCTTAGTCCACTTAGCATCATACTCTCCAGGTCCATCCATGCTGTTGCAAAAGGTAAGATTTCCTTCTTTTTTATGGCTGAGTAGTATTTCATTGTGTAAATATAACACAGCTTTTTTATCCACTTATCTGCTGATGGGCACTTGGGCTGCTTCCAAATTTTGGCTATTGTCAATAATGCTGCAATGATCACAGGGGTGCATATATATTCAACTGTACTAAATTTTAACACGGGTGAAGAGAGTGACCTTCCACATCGGCAAGGCTAACTAGAGGTGCTATACAAGCAGACAAGTCACCACTGAATGCGAGGAGAACAACTAAGCCAACTCTAGCTGAGAAGCCAAACCAGTACTAGGCCAAGAGCATGGCAGCAACGAAGATGGAGGTGGCAGCCATGGACTGATTACTGGGCAGCAAATGAGGAGCAGCAGGAGGGAAACGTTCAAGAGGATGGGGAAAGTGCTGGAAACACTGAGGGGAGCCCAGTGTCAAAACCATTTCTGTTTTTCTGCCTTCCCCAGCGGAGCAGGGTCTGGAGAGCTAGGGATTTTCCTAGTTCTTGAATGTGCCATTCTATGAGTATGCACTTAGTCCAGCCAACCCTTGCTTGTGCTAACCATCTGAACCTAAGTGATATACTTGAACATGCACTTACAAGCCACTAAATACGTGGGCAAGGCTTGGGGGGAGCTCTGTGACTGTGAGACCTGCGTAACACATCTGGCATACTAATTAAGAAGTTAGTACGATAAGTAGCTGAAATATGTCCGCCTGCCCCTGCCCCAACAAATCAAGTCCAGAGGGCACAGATAAACCTTAATTTACATTATAAGCGTATAACTATTTCTGTTAATACTAATACCAGGGCTGCCCTCCCACAGATCTTCGTGGCTGTCCCCAGTGATCCTGGTCAGCACCACCCCAAACATTACGAGCTGCTAAAAGTACCCGAAGAACTTTAAAAATGTTATTTCGACCAGGAAGGGCCACAGCATTAAACCCACTCTTAAAAGATGTTTTGTTTCTTTTCTTTTCTTCCTGTTCAGTGGCAAACTCTAGAAAAATAAGGATAATCACTAAAGGAAGGCTTCTTTTTAGACCGAAGTACTCTGACATTTATGTAATATAAAAAGTATCTGAATGGATGAAGTTGGCCTGCACATAATTTTCCTAAAGTCAAACCAACCTATAATTATGCAATCTGAACAGCCACGCTATTCATTAGACACGTCATCTGTTACTCAATGTCAAAATGCACTAACAGCAATATTATAACTATTACTAACTCTCTCTTTTTGAAGTGTTGAATAGGCA
This sequence comes from Myotis lucifugus, assembly GCF_000147115.1. NCBI lineage: Eukaryota > Metazoa > Chordata > Mammalia > Chiroptera > Vespertilionidae > Myotis > Myotis lucifugus. The sequence continues at coordinate 3,528,363 of NW_005871075.1, forward strand.
TTCAAATTACATGATCAGGAGACATTAAGCAGAAATGGGTGATTTAGTGTTGCAATCAAATTCAACTGAAAACAACATTCATGAGAACTCTGTGAGAGTAAGATGACAGCTGAGGCAGGAACAAGTGTGAAAGCAAAGTGGTAACAACCAATGCTGGTTGTCTTGGATATGGACGACTGGGGCAAAATGAGGGAGAAGAGAGAGGTCTGTGAAAGGAAAGGAAGGGAGACAAACTAGCTATTTTTATAGACATAGACTCAGGTGAGACAAATTCCAGGCCCTCGACTAGAAGATGTAGGTAGTAAGGCTGTAGCACATGAATTCTTATGTAGCAGAGCATGGACACATGAGTTGATCCAGGATGAGCTCCAAGATTGCCAGATCTATTCACATCTTGTTTGATCAATATAATGGCCTTCTCTAGGTCACAAGTTAGAAATGGGGGAGCAGAACATTCATCATCTTGGCTTCCCCAAGTTCAGTTGGGCATGGTCACCAGAACAATCAAGCTTGAGTTCTAGACCAGCAACCAGCTCAGCAAGAACAGAAGGTAAGTGATGCAGCTCAGAGCTGTAGCTTCATGATCAACTATTCCAAATAAGGCCCTTCCTAGCCATAGCTGTCCGACAGCTGCAGCCCAAGGCATGCACGACAGAGAAACAAACCCCGAGGCCCAGCCACGAGGTTGGGGAAGCACAGCTGAAATAGGTCCCAGAGCCAAGCAAGCTCCCTCTCATCCAGAATAGAACCAAATGCTTCATTCTTCATAAAACCATAAAACTTCTTTACCTTACAACTGGGACGTGTGTGTGTGTGTGTGTGTGTGTGTGTGTGTGTTAGAGAGGCACACCCTGAAGACAAATTTCACCTATGTATCTTTTCAAACTTTTTGTCCCAGATTCAACTGCACAGCTTTCCCCATGGCCAATATGTTTCCTGAAATTTTGTCCCAAACAAATAAAAAGTGCAGAATCAAGTGTTTTGTGTTGTGGTGTTTTTTTTTCTACAAAGTCATGTATAAGCGTATCTGAATAGGAACAATGCCAATTACATATAGTTGATTAAATTCAACTCTGTGTATTTTATTAGTGAAATACCAGATGAAGACAAAGCATCCATTTAGGGTTCTCAGGGGGCTGCTGACTCCAATTCAGCATGAATCACACATTCAGAAGGATCTGATAAATACTCAGTGCCATAAAGTGCATATCATTCTGGGAAGGAGAAAGGAAGGCAAGGAGGCAGGGAATCACCTCACTGTGTTATAAATTTCCTAGAGTAGATGGGACATGTACATAGTAGGGAGATCTTATTTTCTGAAACACAGAATAAATATTTCCTACTCTCTTCAAATTAAAAATTGATTCTTCTATATTTTGTAAGCAAGACATTTCTTTTCTTTGGATAAACTGAAATAAACGGCAGCATAAATCATACCACCGTTCCCTCCCTCCACAGTACACTCTTCCTCTGAAAAGGGAGCCCCAACTATCTCTCGCAGCACGGATCTCCACACACCTTCCTCCAAGAGTAGCTGTGTGTGTTTTCCTGGAGCCTAGTATTAAGCAATCGGTATACAGTCATCAGGCGTTGAGTTTAATGACTTACTCACTGCTTGAGCAATATTTAATAGAAACTTGGTTACTCCTCACTACACTGTACTTTAGTCATAATTATCCCTCCACATAGATATTAGTGTGGTAAAATTAAAACCAAATCCACATTTTATAACTGCTTCCCACCAGAAATAATAGTGAAGAGTATAACAGTGTATGGCACAAACAAATAAGCAAGCGATCCTTTTATAAACAGCGAATATAGGGGAAATCTTCAAGAAATATTGATGTTTATAATAATTTTTACCCACCTATACAATCTGCTTATAATACAGAGAGGAAAGTTGTATAATACAGTAACTCAAAAAGCCAGCTCTCCAGTCAGATTACTTTCAAATCTAGGCTCTATTGTTAGCTCTGTAGTCTTTAGCAAGTCTCTTTACCAGAATCTCAGTTTCCTCTCCTATGTAAAGGGTAAAATAACAATATCTAACTCACAAAATGATATGAGGACTAAATGAGAAGATGTAGGTAAAATGATCAGCCTAGGGCCTGGCCCACAGTCAGCACTAACAAAATATTATCTGTCATTAAAATTATTCCAGAATGGATAAGTAGTTTGCAAATGTAATTAATCTTAATGCTAAAAAGCATTTTGCCCTTAGAACCAAAAAGTATCAAGTGAACATCACCTCCTTAACTTTCAGTTATTTTTACTAACTTGAGCCCAAAGCACTGAGCTGAACTCATAAGACTGTGATGTTCAATGAGAAACTTTGTAAACAAACTGATGCCCAGAAACTCATGTACCTAGCAAATCTTTATTGAGCACTTAATACATGTCAGGCAAAGGATAAAAATGTCTTGATGCGGAAGGAGTGGCTAACACTGCCCACAGACGGCAGGAAAGATTTAGCAGGAGGGTAAATCCGCATGTTTCTTGGAGGATGAGTAAGTATGTGCCAGATGTTCACCAGACTGGGGTAGAGGCTAAACAAATGCCCTCACGCCTCTCCTCAGAGGGTGACTTAGAGTTTAAGTGCTCAAAGAAAAACACTGGGCATGAACTGAGGAGAGAGACAAAGATTAAATCTTCACTGAGCAGTGACTACGTGCCAGGCACTTTGAACACACTACTCATCCTAGCCTTTGTTACAACAATATGAATTAGGTATCATTAGACATAATTTCGAGATAAGAAAACTGATGTTCAAAGAGACTAAATCATTTGCCCCAGGTCACACATTAATAAACGGTGGAGTTTGGAATGACCTCATGTGTGACTTAAAGTTAGCATGGAAGACACGTGCTATCGCGTTTGAACTGCTGCTACCCAGGAAAACTAAAATACACTTCATGCAAAAGTCATGGAATAATGAATAACTGCTTCTCTAACTAAAGGAATTCTCCTCAACATTAACTTATTTTAAGAGAGAGCAAGAGAAAGTGAAAAAGAAAGACTGACTCACTGACTTAAACAGTTCTCAGAGGAATGGAGACTATCTTTCATCATATAGACATATTTCCTTTGAGAGCATAGTTAATATTCTCGAAACTACCATGGTAAAGTTATAACTCAAAGTGCTGCTTGAAGTAAATTCTATGAAGAGGTGAAGTCATAAAACCACAGAAGTCAAATCTCTGGATACAATCTAATCTCTGCCAGTTATCAAAAGCACTATGAACCCTAGGTTATGGGCACCTATAATTTCAAAACATATCCACAGATGTCTTTGGTTACCTGTAATAAAGCCCTGACTATTTAAAGTCAAGCCTGCCTTTTATTTGACTGAAATTCCTTTTCTATGCCATTCTTGCCTACTTCTTCCTATTCACTATAAAGAAATAGTGAATGCAAGGCAGCAAGCAAAATTCACAACAGCATTTCCCAGCTAACATAATTTCTAGGACTTGGCTTTGCCCAAGGTCTACCTACAGTATGAGGCTTGAAGGCTCAGGAGGAGGCTTAAGGAACAGAACCTGACTTTGATTTCTGGTTCATGACCAAAGTGCCAGCATGAATTTGTGGCAGCAAAAATAAAAGAAGTGAGGCTTAAATGTCATGTGGTTATTAAGAAAATTAAATGAAAACGTAAGTGAAGCATCCAACATTATGTCTTAAATTCAGTAGACACGATAAATGGAGCCTCTCTTTTGCTGTTTAACTACATGTGCTTGGCAATATTTCCCAATACAAATTTTCTTTTCCACTTAAGCTAGTATCGAATCATAGAGTCATCTCACCCACTTTTTAAAATCAATAAAACATACAGCTAAGAAATTCGTTGAGCATAGGGTTGAAAAATCCAAACATGGGTCTCCAATCCCAAAATTCCCTCCTTACAGCCAACCATTGCTAAGAGGGTCCTGGGAGTGTAATCTCATAGAGATAGTCCATGTAAAAGGCATCTTCTTGTAAAAGGACTACAGAAATAAGAATACTTACAGAAGTAGCAGAAATAAGGAATATAAAATGGCCCAACTATTCTCAGAATGCCTCATGTTGAAAATCATGTGCCCTAGTCTTCAGAAAGTGCACCTGAATAGAAAGTTTGGTGTCAAAATGTTCATCTATAATAATAAAAGTGTAATATGCTAATTAGACCAGATGTCCTTCCAGACAAAGCTGGGGCTGCAAGGGAAGCCCGGGTCCTGGGTGCCTGCCAGTGGCTGAAGGGAAGCCTGGGTCCCAGGTGCCAGAGGGAAGCTGGTGCCGGCAGCCGGGGAAAGGAAGGCCTACTCTTGCATGAATTTCGTGCATCAGCCCTCTAGTTCGAAAATAAAACATAAAAGGCAAATAAATATATCCGGAAACACAATGCAAACATATTAACAACAAGAAAGCAGTGATGCTAAGCAAAGAATAGAGTATGAAGGCTAGAGCGGGGTCTTCCATTCACTCATTTAACAAATATTTACCAAGCACAGCCCTGTGTGCTTGGAGACCTAAAGAAAGCAGTAACAAGGCAAACACTGTACCTTCTCTCAAAGAGTTTGACAAATTTCTACTCCATGCAAAATTTCTACAAAGTCCTAGTATCTGCCTTTGTGTGGGATGGAGAATCTTGTTCCACTGCTGAACACCTCATTATTAGATTCCTTCCAAAGAGAAAGCTGAGCCAGCACCTTCCTAGAACAATTCCAGACAATGACAACAATAAAGTTGAATGGCTCTTTCACACACATTAACTGATTTACACCTCATAACCTGCATATAGAGTGATTTTACTCTCTGTTTTATCCAGTTGAGAAAATTGACGCTCAGAGAGGTTAAATGACTCCAATGAAGTCATGCCTCACTATCAGAAGTAGGACTTGACCCTTGATCCTCAACTCCAGAGCTAAAGAAGAGCCACCTGCTGGTCCACACAGAGCCAACTCTTCCAGCTCACAGTCCTTCAAAGACCTAAAGGTGGCTAATTAAATATTTCCTACCTGGCAAGTTCATTAGCTGACCTGCCTTCAAGGTGGACTACAGAATTAAAAAAACAAGAATTACAACCAGGGGGCTGACCAATGAAGACCATGATAACACTATTATTACATGTATACCACTGAAATCTTGGGTTAACCTTGTCAATAAAAAAATTCAACAGAAATGGCTATTAAGCAGACCTCTCGTTTCCTATACTAGTACCACTGAGTCTTTCTATCTAAAATTCAAAACATAAGACTGTGAGATTTCTATGTTCCTGAAATCTGGCATTCCATTTCATTCAGGAGGTGAAGGTCTTTCTGAATATCAACATGTCATCCAATTACCAGCTAGTTCACCCTATGTCCTATGTCCATAAGTCTGACAACCTTGCCTCTCTTCGTTTTTTTCAATTAGTTAAACAATAGCTAACATTTATTGAGCACTTACTATGTGAGCCAGACACTATGCTAACCAATTTACATGCATCATTTTATTTAATCCTTACAATAACTCTGTGAAAAGGACAGTATCATTATCCCCATTTGATGAAAGGAAAAAAATGGACTCAGAGAGGTTAACTACTTTGAACCAAGTCATACAGCTAATGAGCTATGGAGAGAAGACTCAAATCACAGACATAAATGTAAAACATAAAACTATTAAGCTTCTAGAGAGAATTTTAAGGAATTATTAGGTTAAGCAAATACTTTTTTAGATATAACACCAAAAGCACGTCCATAACAGAACAAATTGATAAACTAGATATCATCAAAATTAAAAACTTCTGCCTCTTCAAAACAATCTGTTAAGAGCACAGATTGGGTGAAAATATTCACAAACCATTTATCCAATAAAGAACTGTAGTCAGAATATATAAAGAATTCTCAAAATTCAATAAAAGTTTTTAAAAATAGCCCAATAACAAAGGGGAGCAAGATTTGGATAGACACTTCACCAAATTGGTGAATGCCAAATAACCCATGAAAAGGTATTCAAGATTACTGGTCATTAGGAGATGAAATTAAAACACTATAAGATACCACTGCATATTTATTAGAGTGGCTAAAATTAAGAAGACTGACATAGCAAGTGTTGGCAAGGATGTAGAGTGACTAGAGAATTACCTTAATGTATTCCACACATAGGTTCCTAATTTTCAGAAAACTATAATATTACCAAAAAAGTACACTTTACTGTATAATCTAACCAGTTAATATAATTTAATCTTATCATAATTATTCAAAAAGGACTTCAAATATCATATCTTTGTGTTATCATTACGGTTTTACTAGTAAAGTATGGAAACTTAAGTTAACAAATTTATCATGTAACAGATATCAAAGAAAGCAGCGTTTTGTCTATAATGACCTCATGAGAGTATTGATTGCTTTTTATTATAGTTTGTTTTCTCGAATTCAGTGGTCCTCAAAGTGTTGTCACCAGACCACCAGTATCGGCGTCCCCCGGAACTTGTTAGAAACCCAAAGTCTGAGGCCCTACACAGACAACTGATTCCGAAACTCTAGGGTGGGGACCAGAAATATGTATTTGAACAAATCCTTTGGGGTAATTCTTAAGCCTGGTAAAAACTGAGATCCACTGTTCTAATGTATGTTTTAAAGTTAAAGGCACAAATTGGCTTTTCTCTGAGATTTTTTAATAAATTCACAGAATTTGAAGACAAAAAGGAAATATTACTTCAAATACACATTTTCAATAAATCTCAAACTCAACCAGCTATCTCCCTATTTCTATACTTACTGAATTATTTTAGGCCTTTTATTACGTTATAAAACCAACACTGAATGTAAGATCCCATAAATAATGCACTCTACAAAAGCCCCTGTCTGAAAACCAATTTTCTACTTCAATACCCTAAGCCATTTACTCACATTTATTTTTGCAACTGCACCCAACATTCCTTCCAAGTTTACTAGGTTTGCTTCTAATTTTAGCTACAAACTTTCATTCTCCAGAGAACATCTGTGCAACTTTTAATTAGGCTCATCTAAATGGAATGGATTTTAAAAATAACTCTAGTTATAAATTTTTAATTGTTTCATAAAGCTACTTTAGAAGCAGAATGAAAGTGGAAATGATATTGTACTGAATCAGGACATCTGGGGCTGTCAGTAATTTGTTCAGAGACCTTGAGTTAGTAACTTAATCTTTCTGGGGCTCAATTCCCTCACATGTAAGAGGAAGTTGAGGTGACCTGTGAAGTCCATTTCAGGTCTAAGAGTCTATAAATCTGTGATCGTACTGTTATACTCTACTAGAGGCCCAGTGCATAAAATTCGTGCACTTGGGGAGGGGGTGTCCCTCAGCCCACCCTGCACCCTCTCCAATCTGGGACCCCTCGGGGGATGTCCAACTGCTGGTTTAGGCCCGATCCCACAGGACTGCTGGCTCCCAACCGCTTGCCTACCTGCCTGCTTGATTGCCCCTAACCACTCCCCTGACAGCCTGGTCTCCCCAACTGCCCTCCCCTTCAGGCCTGGTCCCCCTCAACTGCCCTCCCCTGCTGGCCCAGTCACCAACGGCCCTCCTCTGCTGGCCTGTTTGCCCCCAACTGCCTTCCCTTGCCGGCCATCTTGTGGCAGCCATCTTGTGATGACATGGGCATGGCCATCTTGCGACCACATGGGCGCAGTCATCTTTGTACGAGGGCATGATGGTCAATTTGCATATTGCCTCTTTATTATATAGGATGGTACTGTACTTTTACATTGATATGATGTTGCCAAATTATTTTCTTGTATAGAGTCTATTTTTATCAATTTTAAAATTGTTTTAAGACATGTGCTTCTTCTTAGGGTTCAAGAACATCACTGTAATACCACTTCCTAGAAATCTGAATACTACAAACTATAAACACACGTAAACTCTTAGTAGCTGAACACCAAAATGACAGTGTGATTTTAGCAGTCTCTTTCCTCTTTCTTGAACTGTTGAATTTAGCTCTGAAACTATGGGATGCACTGTACGACCCCCGAAAGCTTTCACAGTGTCATAAACAATGTGGATTCTGGAGGCAACTGCCTGGGTTTGAGTTCTGGATCTACCACTTATGAACTTTTTGTGATCTTGGGCAAGTTATTTAAACTCTTTAAACCTTCAATAAGCATCAGATTTTTTCTTACTAATATTACTTCCAAAGTCAGCTCTCTCATCAGAAATTTTCAGAACTGATCTGCAATTCAAATTAGTAAACACACAGGGTAAAGTACACCTGCTTTGTGCAAGGCGCCTCACCTTCACCCTAGGGGCAGGGCTTCTCCACCTTCAGAATGCATCAGAATTATTTGGAATGTTAGTTTTGAATGCAGATTCCTGGGCTCAGCTTCCAGAAGCTCCAACTCTACACTTTTTTAAGGTTTCTAAGGCAGGCTGCTGAGGGTTGCAGTCTGAGAAACATTTCTGTAGGGGTTTGAAAGAGACAGAACCCCTCCCTTTAAATACTTACAATCTCCAGGCCTCTGCTCCATTTCAGAATTCACTGCAGCTACCACAGTGTTGCTCCTGTTGGCTGTGTACCACGTACATCTAATATGGTCCTTTCGTGTAGATTCCATATGTTATCACTTTAAGTTCCAGTATCTATGTCCTGATGCAAGGCTATAGCTCAACTCTTTACCTATATTTGAGATCTGCCCAATCCTCCAAACTCCAACACCTCCAAACCTGTGGCTACTGAAAGTTCCTGGTATTACTGACCTCTGCACACCAGAAGGTTCACTAACCCTGACCACTGACCTATAAACCTGACCATGGCCTCATTCACAGTCCTAGTCTCAGAATAACACTTCCGACTCTGCTGCCAGCAAACAGCCCAGTATGTCTTCAGTGTAGTACAAATTTTCAAAGAAAGATAGTAGTGTGTCAAAACCCACATAAATTTAACTCACAAAACTTTTAATATATACAAAACAACAAGAACAACAACAAAGTAACAATCAGGGATCAGGGAACCCGGGGCAGAATGCAGATCATGACCAAGGACTTTAAATGTATTACAAATGTTTGACATAACCTCACTGAAGAAAATGAAGGGAAAAAGGAACTGACCCAAGTAACCTTGAAAGCTCTGTTTTGACTCAAAACTGTAGGACTAAAGACAAAAAGCACTGTACATATAAACACTGTATGTTAGTTGATGGTGCTGTTTGTCATGGAGGAATCCTATATAATAAAAGCCTAATATGCTAAGTGTCAGGTTGTCTGTTCAACCAAAGTGTAATCTATATATATAAAAACCTAAGTGAACAACTGGTCACTATGACACACAATGACCACCAAGGGGCAGACACTCAATGCAGAAGCTGCCCCTCATGGTCAATGCGCTCCCACAGCCAACCTCCTGTGGTACACCCTCCCCAGCCCCCCGCCGCCAGCCAGCCCCAGTCGTCCCCGATAGGGACTGGGCGAGACTGCCTCGATAGGCCCGATCGCCAGCCAGGCCGAGGGACCCCAACCGTGCACAAATTCGTACACCGGACCTCTAGTATGCTAATGATATGCTAAGGCCACTCAACCACTTGCTATGACGTGCACTGACCACCAGGGGCAGATAATTGACCAGTCAACCAGTCGCTATGACGTGCACTGATCACCAGGGAGCAGATGCTCAATGCAGGAGCTGCCCCCTGGTGGTCAGTGTGCTCCCACAGGGGGAGCACTGCTCAGCCAGAAGCCCTGAGCCGGGCTCACTGGTGGCGAGTGCAGTGATGGTGGCAGGAGCCTCTCCCACCTTCACAGCAGTGCTAAGGGTGTCTGACTGATGGCTTAGGCCCACTCCTCCCCGGGAGCCATCAGTCGTACATCCCCCGAGGGCTCCCAGACTGCGAGAGGACACAGGCCAGGCTGAGGGAGCCCCCCAAGTGCATGAATTTCGTGCACTGGGCCTCTAGTGAATTAATAATTCTGAAACTGCTTTACATGTCTACTGAGGTCACACGAATAAATAAATGGACAATGGACAGTGAGGGCCTGGTTTCTCAGTGTTGGAGAAATTACAGCCGAAGCCGGTTTGGCTCAGTGGATGGAGCGTCGGCTTGCGGACTGAGGGGTCCCGGGTTCGATTCCGGTCAGGGGCATGTGCCTGGGTTGCGGGCACATCCCCAGTGGGAGATGTGCAGGAGGCGGCTGATCGATGTTCCTCTCTCATCGATGTTTCTAGCTCTCTATCTCTCTCCCTTCCTCTCTGTAGAAAATCAATAAAATATATTAAAAAAAAGAGAGAGAAATTACAAACTAGGGAAAATGAGAGTTGACCATGTGGTACCACTAGATTAGAGATGAAAGTATCGGTATAAACATGTTTACCTTACTACAGATACAGAAGGACAGATACAAAATAATGACAGGTATGTACTAGTATGTACATATGCTAGTACACTACAGATGCTTCTCAACTCTGTCTGCCAAAAGGGCTAAAAGCAGTGAGATCCTGGTAGCAGCAAGCACACCCAGAACTCAGATTTGAGTTTCTAAACCCCATTTTTCCGACAAAAGGAACAAGAAGAGCTCCTTGGAGAAACAGCTAATTCTGGGGCTGGGGCAGGGAAAATGCAATTCTTTACAGAAGATTCCAAACAATGTGTGTAGATACGTGTCCCTCCTAAAGATGGAGCTTAATTCTTCCCCCTGCGTGTGGGTGGAGTTAGTCACTTGCTTCCAAAACACAGTATATAGAGGGTGAAAAAGAAAAGCACCTTTTTAGTAAAGAAACTGGACAAACACAGCTGGGGCCAGGTGGTCAAGGTCAACACCATGTGTAAGTCCTGCTGATGTCATGTACTCCCTGGGATGATGTGATGAGAAGGGCACTTGACCTCTATAATCCTCTTTCCAAAAATAACAGAACCCCCGTCTAACCATGGCAAACCCAAATTGAGGGACATTCTACAAAATACTTAACCAGGATTCCTTAAAACTGTCAGTTATAAATTTTATTTTAGTTAAAAAAATAAAAACAGACTATGAAACAACCAAGGAGATGACAACTAAATGCAATGTGGATCCTGGATTGGATCCTGGACAATGTCTTAAAAATGGACACCAGTGAAATCCAAATAAAGTCTGGAGCTCACTATTTAGTTTAGTCAATAGTAATGGATCAGTGTTGTTTTCTAGTTTTGACAAACGGGGGCTGGGTGAGGGTATATGGGAACTGTCTGCAACTTTTCTATCCATCTAAAATTATTCCAAAATAAAATGTTTATTTTACGAAAAGAAAAGAGAGAGCATACACACAAAATGAAGTGAAAGGAAAGACTGCAAAAGGAAGTAAGTGACACTGTACTTAGGAAAAGCTACACAATTAAAAAATAAATCTTAACTCTGTTATTTGGTATAAAGAATTTGACTTGCATATAGCTAACGCACTAGTTAGACAACATCATCCCAGCAACTTTCTCTCTCAGAGTTCATAAAGCCAATAAAACACATACCCATACACACACACACAGCCAAAATCTTTCCTCAATACCATCTTCAAAAAGAAAATATTAAACAGGCTCAGGTTGGCCAATAAACTGAAGTGGGAATTAAGAAGCACATCTATTAGCTAGTTGTAGAGTCTTAGACACATCATTTCATCTCTCTGGGACTGTTTCTTTTTTTAAAAAAAAATATTTTTTTTTTATTGATTTTTTGCAGAGAGGAAGGGAGAGGGATAGAGAGTTAGAAACATCGATGAGAGAGAAACATCGATCAGCTGCCTCCTGCACACCCACTAGTGGGGATGTGCCCGCAACCAAGGTACATGCCCTTGACCGGAATCAAACCTGGGACCCTTCAGTCCGCAGGCCGATGCTCTAGCCACTGAGCCAAACCGGTTAGGGCGGGGAGTGTTTCTTTATCTGTAACAGTAGCAGGTTTAAAAAGAAGTTTAAGGATCCTTTCAGTCAAAGATACAAAATTCTACAAAGGTGATTAGCAACCTCTTTGAAACCAAATTCTACATTTTCTCCTATCCTCCAATAGCTCCTTCTCAATCGCTTCTTTCTGCAACTTTACCCAATCCCTCAGGACACTAACCCAGGCCCTCAGGAATCCACATACTCTCCCTAAGAAACAATATTCATTCTGTGGCTTCCATTCCCATGTACAGGCTATTTCCGAATCTATACCTTCATCCTGAGCTCAAAGACCAACTGCATAGTGGTCATACCACTTGAAGATATGAATAAAACTGAATTCACCCCACCCCCCAAAAAAGTATCCCAGTCCTCAGGTGCCCATCATGGAAGGCAAAATAATGCTCCCCCCTCCCAAAATGTCCATGTCCTTATCCCCAGAACCTGTGAGTACAGTACAGTACTTGAAAGGAGGGAATTAAGGTGTAAATAAGGTTGAGATGGGGAGGTGAGTGATCTTGGATTATCTGGGTGCAGCTAATAAAAGCACGAGGGTCCATGTTAGTGGAAGAAAAGCAGGAGGCCAATGTTAGAGTGATGCAGGGTAATAAAGACGTGACCAGCCATTGCTGGCTTGGAAAAAGGCAAGAAAAGGATTCTTAACTAGAGTCTCCAGAAAGAAACACAGCCATACCGACCCCTTGATTTTATCCCAGTGCGACCTACGTACTTCAGATTTCTAACCTCAAGCTCTCTGAGAATAAATCTGTGTTGTTTTAAGCCACTAACTGTGGTAATTACTGTGGCAATAGCACAGTGATATACCATATTAGAATACAGGACCTAATGTGGATGGTTAAGTCAGAAATCTGAGTTAATTATCATTGACTGCTGCTTTCCCCTAATTTGCATACTTAATAAATCATCAAGTTTCATCAATTATTTCTCCTTTGTCTCTTAGGAATCTGTCTATTTCTCACCAACCCCATACCACCTTGAGTCACTATTATCTAATACTTGGAGATTATTGCAACAGTCTCCCAACTGGTTGGCCTACCTCCAGGCTTATTCCTGCAAAACCATTTCCCACATTATAGCCAGAGAACTAATGAGAAATACAAATCGTCTTATTCCTCTTTTAAAAACATTTTATAGCTTCTCACGGCCTTAAAGCTAAAGTCCAAACTCTTTCATTTGACTTACAAGAACCTGCCACCCCTATTTTGGCCCTTTCTTCCTCTCTCCAGCCTCTGCCAGCACTCAATGGCCATGTCTATTTAAGTCACTGCTAGAGTTCCAAAATCCAGCACAGTCAGTAAGTGGTTTTCAAACATCAATTCTCTTGGTCCTTACATGAATGTTACCCTCTCGTTGAGAAGCAGAGCTTATGTCCTTTACCCATGGACTGAGGCTGGCCCTGTGTCTGCTTTGAATAACTGGACACTGTGAAAGCGACATTCTGTAACTTCTGAGTCCAGGTCCTAAGAGGTCTGGCCGCTCCTGCTTCCTTCCTCTTGGAATGGCCGCCGTGCTGGGAGAAACCCAAACCACATGAAGCGGCCATATGAAGGGGAATGCTAAGGCTCTGGTCAATAATTCCAGCTGACACCGGCCAATAGTCAGCACCCACTGCCAGCTGCGCAACAGGGCCATCCTGCAAGTTCCCACCCAGTCGAGCCCCCAGATGGCTGCCATCTTCACTGACATCACGTGAGTAAAAGAACCTCCCAGCCCAGGTCAGGTAATGCACTAAATCATGAGACATTAGGACAAAAAGAGTTTGTAGTTTTAAAACATTAAGGTCATTTGTTTCACAGAAATATGGACATATGCCAATGTGGGTTCAAACCCCACTCCTGATACCAATTTCACTTATTGCTACTACTGCCAAGCTGGGGTGATTACCCCAGTAAGTTCCATCTGTTGGCGCAAGGAACGGAATGCAAGCACAGTGAAGGGAGGACTTGCTGGGGCCCAGCGCTGGAGAGCAGTCACTACGGCACATGATAAATAGTGCCTCTAATAAATGTATGAGGACCTACATACATTTATTATGTTTTTACACCTCACTTCCTTTCCGGATCTACATTTAAAATGTGTTCTTAATGAAAACAGGAAGTTAAATCAATCACCTGTTAAACTCTAACAAATAACATAATATTTTGGCAAATATACCTTCCCCTTTAGAGAAGAAATCCATTCCCATGGCCAACCAAAACCAATAAAGAAAGAAAGAACACAGGACATTAAAATTCCTGGTCACATGGCAGTCTACCCTGCCCTGGCTACAACTATACTAACATGTGAGGGCAGATTATGTAAAAGATTTTGCTTATATTTTGAGAGCCCCCTCCCCCATTGGTGATATGGCCAAGAGTGATAAGAATGAGAAGCAATACACTGGGGTGAAGATGCAAATATTTTTTAAATACAAGAATGAAAAACAGCCTTAGCCGGTTTGGCTCAGTGGATAGAGCGTTGACTCGCAGACGAAAAGGTCCTGGGTTCAATTCCGGTTTAGGGCAGGTACGTCTGATGCAGGCTTGATCCCTGGCCCTGGTCAGGGAGGGTGCAGGAGGCAACCAATCAATGTGTCTCTCTCACATTGATGTTTCTCTCTCTGTCTCTCCCCTTCCCTTCCACTCTCTCAGAAAGTCAATGGAAAAATAGCCTTGGGTGACGATTAACAACAACAAAAAGAATGAAAAATAAATTCCTGGAACATACAATCAGTTAATTAAAAAATAAAAGAGGAAAGGAAATAAATAAATAAAATAAAATAAAAGAGGAAAGGGAAAAAGCCGCCTCACAGTTGAGCATCCGAAATACCTCAGACCAGCGGTTCTCAACCTGTGGGTCGCGACCCCTTTGGGGGTCAAACGACCTTTTCACAGGGGTCGCCTAAGACCATCGGAAAACACATATATAATTACATATTGTTTTTGTGATTAATCACTATGCTTTAATTATGTTCAATTTGTAACAATGAAATTGGGGGTCACCACAACATGAGGAACTGTATTAACGGGTCGCAGCATTAGGAACGTTGAGAACCACTGCCTTAGACCTTGTATGGTCATCTGACATCCACCTGGGTCTAAGAAAAGTTTCTGGGTATTACAGGGATTTGGTATATGAATCTGTTAGGGTTCATTAGAGCAACACTATTTGTATTTTGCCTCCCAATTATTAAGTACCTAAACGCAGGTGCATGGTGCACTTTGAAAATTATAAAATTATTTCTGAGTTCCAGCCAAGGTCCAAATGAACTCATAAACTTAGCCTTGAGAGAACAAAGATATGGCAGATACAGGGTAATTCCTTCAAACTCAACAAACTCCAAAACTACCTAAGAACTCTGGAAGGTTCCATTACAAGGGAACAGACTAACAAGCTGCATCTTCTATGTAACACATTACATAATCTTTCTTTGTTAACTGGTTTAAATGTCTATTTTAGTCTGTCCCACAGGAACTCTCATCCTTTTTGCTTGAAATTAAATCCCATACTAATTTTTCTGAAACTAGAACACATTCCTGCTTCTCAGACCTTACCATAAATGTCTCCTTTTTTTCTATTAAGAAGATAAGGCCCATACTCCCTCCACCCACACAAACACACTTGGCCCTCAACATCTTGGTGCCATTCTCCATCTCAATAGAAAAGTATATACTTTAAGTTGTTTTCCCACTGATTCTTATAACCAAAGCAAGTGTTTCTGGTCTGACTAGCCAAGGAGAAGTAAATCCTGCATAACAAAGCGTATAAGCTGCTTCAAACTAGGAACAACCATGAAAAAAAGATACTGTCCATATGCAAAGAAGTGAAGATAATTGGTTCAAAGTCGCACAGCTAGTAGGTGGCAGGATTTGCATGTTACCTCATGGCTACCTGTATAATATTAAACTGTTACAATATTAATTCTGTGTAATACTCATTTTGAGCCAAGAACGTCAAAGGATCCCTCTTTCTCACCTGCAAAGGGCCTAAATAATTATTAACAAAAATGAAATCATGTTAGTGCTATGTGCCAAGCACAGTGGGGAACATTTTACACACATTATTTAATTCTCATATCAACCCTAAATAAAGTAGGAATAAGGGAGGTATTTGTGGACACATAGTTAAGTCGTCATTAGGTATTAGTTGCTAGTTTATAATACTATTCCTATTTTACAGATGAGAAAATCAAAGTTATTTAAAGTCACAATGCTATTAATTGGCAGAACTGAGTCTGAACCCAGGTTACTTGATTCCAGAATTTTTCAAGTCCTAAGTTATTCTGCTCAGCCAACCAAGTATTGTGCTGGCTTATTTGGCAAAAAGGGAAAGAAGAAAGGAACCCAGCAGCAACCATGCCCTTCCTACATGAAGAGATGTCTTACATCTTCCTGACGTAAGTGCTGAAGCTGTAACATGTGGTGGCAAAAATCTCAGAAAGGCCCAAACTGAAGTTAATCTTCAATCTGAACGGCTCGTGGGTCCCTGAATCTGCCAGGTGTTGAGAAACAATTCTTAATAGGTCTCACACATCTCGGCACAGTTTGCAAGCAGAGGCATGAAGGGCCGTTTTGTTGCAAACTATCTCTTCAAAGATGTTTGCACAATGAACAGAGCTTTGGAAGACTGGGACAGTGTTTCCCCCCAAAGCAGAGGGCAGTACAGTAAGATAATGTCTTCCTCCAGGGCAAAGCCCATTGTAGAAATCTGGATCCCATAGCTGTGACACAAACCCACTGCAGAATCACTCTGGACCCTTCCATATCACTTCCGCAAGGACTTGGGCAGCAAGGCAAACCCATGGGCACATGTGCTACAAGAAATAAAGACCTGTCTCTCATCCAGAAGTCTCCTGTCTTTTGCCCGCATCCATGAAACTGGTGGCTAACATGGTAACTACCAAGTAGGGTGAAAACTTACTCTCCACAGAACCTGACACCAAGGACTTCACACCTCTTCTCACCTTTGCTTTCCTCAGAAGTAACCTCTCCCAGGAAACACCTACCCACCTTTTTCTCTTCACCTTCTGTGTGAAATTTTTCCTATAGGCCCTTAGCTAGGATTGCTTATGAACAGAGGTTTCTATCACACATCTTTAAGGCTTTATTCCACTTGCTTATTTGTGTGCTGTTCCACTTAACCAATTTGTTGCCACTCAGCTCAAATGTATCTTCTAATACACACCCTCGGGTAATGAATGGAATTGCTTTGAGCATCTCCTTTTACAGCGAGCATGTTAAACTTTCTCCATAGAGGGTGCTGGAAGGACACGGAGGGAATCCTGCAGCTAACGTTATACAGGACTTAATGAGGAAAGACTAGATGCTTTTGCCTGAGATCAGGAACAAGATAGAGTGTCAGTTCTCACCACTTCTATTCAACATTGTACTCTAGTTTCTAGTCAGGGCAATTAGGCAAGAAAAATAAACAAAAAGCAACCAGATTAGAAAAGGGAAAAATAAAACTATCTCTATTTGTAGATGACATGCTCTGATCCTAAGGAATCACCTGACATTTGTAGGCAAATTAGCTGTACACTGCATCGTATGGGATATATACTCAGTGTGTGTGTATGTGTGTGTATATATATATATACACACACACATAAAACTAATAAACAATTTCAGTAAAGTTGCAGGCTGAAGAGATGTAAGACATCTCTTCAGCCTGCAACTTTACTATAAGATTAACATATAAAAATCAATTCTATTTGTAATGAATAATCGGAAAATGAAATTAAGAAAACAATTCCATTTATATTAACATCAAAAAGAGTAAAATTTTTTTTGGAATAAATTAACAAAAAGTGTAAAACTAATACTCTGAAAATGTTATTGAAAGAAATTTTAAAATATCTTAAAAAATGTAAAAACAACATGAAAAATGTAAATATGTAAAAATACATGGAAATGGAAGACTTAATATTGTTCAGATGGTAATACTCCCCAAATTAATCTACAGATTCATAAAATCCCATCAGAATCCCAGTTAGGTTCTTAGTAGAAATGGACAGCTGATCCTAAAATTCATATAGAATTACAAGGGACCTCAAACAATCTTTAAAAAGATGAACAAAATTGGAGGACTATACTTCCTAATTTCAAAATTTGCTACAAAGCAACACAACAAGACAGTGTGATACAGGCACAAAGACAGGCATACAACTTCATCAATGGAACAGAACTGAGAGTCCAAAAATAAACTTGTGTGGCCAACTTACTTTCGACTTGGTACCAAGACCATTCATTGGGGAAAGAACAGAGCTGGGACAACTGGATAGCCACGTGCATACAAAGGAATGAAATTTGACCTTAAATTCAAAAATATACAAAAATTACCTCAAAATGGATCTAAATGTAATAGCTATAAATACAAAACTCTTAGAAAAAATAGGATTAACTTTTCATAACCTTAGATTTTGGCGATAGATTCTTAGGTATGATACCCAAAGCACAAGCAACAAAAGAAAAATAGATCATTGGACTTCATCAAAATTAAAAACTTCTACATTTCAAAGAACACCATCAAGAAAGTAAAACAGCAATGCACAGAACAGGAAAAAGTACGCACACATCATACACTTGATAAGGGCCTTGTATCTAGAGTATGTATTTGTGGAACTAACTCCAGAAAATGTAAAGGGCTTAGGAAAGGAGGAAATCACATGAACTTCACTATGGACAGGCCTGACCCTAGAAGAACTTTCAAGTTCGAGTTATTACGAACTCATGAGATAGAAGCTGCCAAGGCTCACATTATACTCTTTTATGTGAAATTAAAAATTATTTTCTACCAATAATTAATTGAAATGGCCAGAAAAAAAAAGGTTATTTACAAGAACATTTCTGTTATTTTCTCCATAATTCCTTTCCAGGTACATTGACTTTATAAACTTGAACCTATCCTTATTAGCCTTATACATATGAACAGAGAATATCACAGAATGACTTTTACCTAGACCAGGAGTCAGTAAAATGCAGCCCACTACTGGTCAAATCAGACCCATTCGTTCATATATTATTTATGGCAGAGTTGGGCAGTTGCAACAGAGACAAGACTTGGTTGGGAAACAGGCTATTTACTGGCCTTTTCAAACTGGATCTCATGGTGGGAATGTGGACTTACAAACAATTAAATGCAAAGAAGTGCTGTATTGTTTTGATAAATGAATGCACAACCCATACAGAGGAACCAAAGAGAGCCATTGGGTCTGGGTAGGAGAAGAATGTCTGTAGAAAACACAATACTTATGCTTCGCCTGGAAAGATGAGTAAGTGCCCTCCACGCAGTCAACTGGGAGAGAGCATTGTAGGGAAAGGAAGTCATGTGAGCAAAGGCAAAGAGGCGTGACAGAGCACATGGTGGAACTCGACCCAGTTTCTCTAGCTGGAGCACACAGAGCGGAAGGAGGGGTATAGCTAGTGACATCATGAACATTCTTGTAAACCAGGCTCAACAGTTTAAAATGGGTATAGAAATTAACAGCTTCCATTTTTCAGAGAGTAAATGCCAGATGTTTTGGTCATGGCCAGAGGCAAGATCAAGCAAGGATGACCTGTACAGTAGAAACAATTCATGGTAATCAAGATTTTTAAATACAGTCCTTCCTAGTCAAAGCCTTTTGTTTT
The DNA here is from genome assembly GCF_000147115.1 of Myotis lucifugus. Lineage (NCBI taxonomy): Eukaryota > Metazoa > Chordata > Mammalia > Chiroptera > Vespertilionidae > Myotis > Myotis lucifugus. Next base: position 3,547,825 of record NW_005871075.1, read on the forward strand.
AAGACCAGCAAGGGAACCTTACAAGTCAATAATGAGCATTAGTATAGAATGGATATGCAACTTTCAGGTACAATGATGGCAGAGCTCAGCAAAAGGGCTGTCCCTCCAATGAGCACAGGCGCAGGGTGGGTAAGAGGACTGATCTCAGAGCTCACTGCAAACAAGAAGGGAAAAGTCACACATGAGGAAAAGGGTTGAGAAAGGCTCAGTGTACTCATATGTAAAACAGCAATTAATTATGTTACCTACCTACCCTTACAGCATTGTTGCAGGATTAAATGAATGAATACCCATGAGGTATTTAGAACATGGCAGGTAAATACACAAAGAGCACTGTATGTTTGTCACTGGTAGGTTGCCTAGTAAGTGTCATCTACAAAAGATGTGTGTCAACCGGATAGAAATTCAAGCTGTTAGGTCATAATGTAAAAAGTCGTGAGTGGGACAGACAGACCCATCATCTCATTTGAAACATACCATTTACTACCATGTAGCCTTCCTTATATTTGTCTTACCTGCTAACTAAATTATTAGTTTTTTGAGCACATGGGCCAATAAATATTAGTAATTTATCAAACAAGTATCAGCAATCATCTAAGAATAGTGAAAGCCAACCAAACACAAGTAAATGTTTTGAATCGGTACAGTACAACAGTAAAGGGAGAAAACTACGTTGCCCAAGCACTGCCCCAAAGAAAAGGAAGCCCAAATCTTTGTGTGGGAGCAAACGCCATCACTGCTGCCACCACCAGTTTCGAGAGTGTAACTACATTTTACACATATTCTCTCTCCTCTGTCTACTGAGTATTGCCTATAACTTCTCACTGTGCATAACTTTTCCAAATAACATTTCCTTCTCTTCACTTATTCAGCTAGCTTCCAGATCTGACACTACAACAGTAGTAATAAAGACAAAACCATAAAAGGTGCCTTCTATGTCCTCTTTCAGTGAATTTAAGAAATATGATGAAATAGTGATGAAATCATTTTTAATCAGCCATCATTATGGCAGATAGTGCTGGAAGGAAGGGGAAGGGTAGACCTAAAGGTAACCGAAGCTTCCTCTCAACTTTAGGCGGAAGTGTCTGATTCCACAAGGCATTCAAAGAAATGCACGCGAGGAACATGCCTCTTGCAACTTGGTCACATGCAAAGATGAAGCAAGAAGCACATCTGTTTGGAGCTTGCCTCAAGTGCCTCTAAAGCTTCTCCAAACTGGGTTCATAACTCCCACCCACAGAGAAAGCCAGCGCCTTAAGCAGCACCCAGGGACAAGCAAATTAGAACATTTCCAAGGTCAATTGCTCACAGCCCTAATTGTTTACTGCAACTAGAGTATATCTGGCTGCTGAAGAGGCTGAACCTCTCTGCCTTGCCCAATAGCATAAGAAACTAATTTACCACATCAGCTACACAATAGGAAGTTTTGGAGGTGTGGATTCAAATAGCATATGACATTTCAAACAAATATTCATAAGGTCTCCCAAAGTAAGTCATTTTAAGGTGCTAAAAAACTTTGGGAAAAACCTAAAAGAGCAAGCACACCAGTGGCAGTGGAGTGACAAGTGCAACACCACCACCAACAACAAATCAATGAATAGTATTATCTTGTTTTACCAACTGATTCGATTTAAATACTCACCAAAACTGCTAAAGCTGCAAAACTGATTTAAGTACCCTTATAATTTCTTGCCTTCCTCTGACAGCCACCGAAAAGTGAAATATCCTCTGTACTTGCTGCTATGACAACAGCCATTTGCCACATGTGCTGTTTACCATATGAAATGTGGCCGGTACAGACTGCGATGCACTGTAAGTTTTTTAAAAATATTTTTATATTGATTACATGTTGAAAAATACTTTTTAGCCTCTTTCTTCTCACCATTTATAAGGAACATAATGGAAAATTTTAAAGTACACATCTGGCTCATACCATGTTATTATTGGACACTGTTGCTATATATAAATAACGCTTCACACTTATATAGAACACAAATATATAGTTATAGTTCTAAGTACAGAAGAGAAATAGGTCTGGATAATAAAATAGTCCTATATAATAAAAGCCTAATATGCAAATCAACCAAATGGTGGAATGACCGGTTGCTATGATGCACACTGACCACCAGGGGGCAGATGCTTAACGTAGGAGCTGCCCCCAGGCCAGCCAAGGCGGGTGCCAGCAGGGGCCCCCCGATTGCCCTGCCAGTCACCCCACAGATCAGTCCTGATCACCGGGCAGGCTTAGGGACCCTACCCGTGCATGAATTTCGTGCACCAGGCCTCTAGTCTTTTTATAAAAATCACATTGGTTTCAAATGTTGATCACCAACCTAATAAAAGCTCCTTTCTCTTATCACAAGACAAAATTTTATGTCTTTCAAAAAGGAACCTGATGTTCCAAAGATGATCCTTAAGTCTGCTCTATATCTGCCATGAGTTTACATCTTAGCCTAGCATTAGCCAAGTCTTAATTCTTACAATGACCAAACATCTATATATATATAAACCTAATATGCAAAGTGTCCCCTTGGGAGTTCAACCAAACGGGAGTTTGATCACTCGTTATGTGTGCTGACCACCAGGGGGCGGCGTGGAACGAAGGAAGGCCCCGGCCAGCATCCAGCAGCCAGGGAAGGGAGGCCCGGCCGGCAGCTGGCAAAGTGAGGCCCCGGCTGGCAGCCAGCAGCCACTAGTGACCCTTCGCATGCACGAATTTCGTGCACTGGGCCTCTAGTATATGATAACATGCTGATCTAATTTTAAAATTTGCCTGAGTATCTCCAATTCAGTTTTTTCGGTAGTAGTCATTTTCATGCTCTATTAGGTCACTGAAACCTAACCCATGCCTCTGCTCCAAAGATAAAGAACAAGAATCAATGCAAAGATTATTCTCAAGAGTCTAGAAAAACCCAAGCAGTATTCAGATACTGTCCATCTCCTGTTTTAAAACCTAAAATGTGACTCAGTTACTATTTCAAAATGTGACATCCCAGTGGGAATGGGAGAGCTTAGCTAACAGGAAAGCAAAGCAAGCAATTATCTGAACACATTCCATCATGTGGAGAAATCACACCAACTTTCAGGTTGGGACAGCCAGTGGAAGAAAGATAAACTGGAGGTGTCAGAACAGTTGGAAATTTATGGGGGAGACTGCACGGAAACATGAGGTAAGGTGAGGCAAGGTGAACAGCAGCCCAAACTTTACTCTCTAGAGCTCGTAAAAAGAAAAGCACTCAACTTTCTGACCAAGGAAGCCAACAGGACAGGAAACTCATCTCAAACTGTCCCAGGCACTACTGGCCCATTGATAGAAAGACAAAATGACATGATATTTATGTGAACAGCAGGTATAAATCATTTTAAAGTGGTTTTGAAATGTAATCAACAACAAAATCAGGATCCATTAACTTAGAATAATACATATGAGATGTATATTTCCATTTTTGGCAAGGCCTGTATCTATCTCTGGTAAATGCAATTGAATAACCTGGATAACTGAAAATAAAGCAGCAGAAATGAGAGGTATGTTCCTTAGTCCTACAGTTTCTCTGCTCTGATGTGGTTAACACATTTTGCCTCTTTTTTTGTTGCTGTTGTTGTTCTATGGGATAATTCAGGCTCCAAATTACTAAATTCCAATAGATTAGTGATTATACCTTTGACACAATCCTGAGCCCTGCAAACTGGTCAATAAGGCTGATGGCCACCTCATAACTGAGGTGTTCTAGTGCCACCTAGTGGCATCTGTGTCCTGTCAAAAGGGAAATAATAATTAGAGCAGGGTTCTCAAAGGGTGGTCCCTGGACCAGCAGCAGCACCAGTATCACCTTGGAACTTCTTAGACATGAAATTCTTGAGGTCATCCCACACCTACTGAAATTCTAGTGGTCGGGCCCAGTGGACTGTGTTTTAACAAGTTCTCTAAGTGATTCAAATGCACCTTCAAGTTTGAGAACCACTGGATTAATCAGTCCTTATACAAAGATTTAGTGAAAAGTCTTAAATAAAATCAGGTTCCTAACCTAACAAAAGTACTGTTTCTAATTTTTGGAAAGCAACTTTCCCCCCCTACTTTTTGGGTACAAATATCTGTACTTAAAGAACAGATTTAAAGCTACTTAAGAACATCAAATGAGTCCCAGCCTCTAAAATATCAGATGAGTTCTCTGAGCAAACCCAGTTTGTTAGGGGCAAAAATCGAATATTGGGGACAAGCCATGGTTATGTGAAATATTAATCATGCTCTGTTAACCATAATTGCCTTGTGTTGGTTAAAGAAAGGACACTCTGACCTGGCTGGGAGTTGTACGCCCCCAGGACCTGGGAGTCAGTCAACCTTGGACCTGGGAATCAACCTTGGAACCATTCTCTTTCAAGAACTGCCTATTATCGTGGAAAAATTAACAACCTTGTTGCCCAAACCATGGAGTCCCACCCCAGCCTCCTACTTCCCCATGTAATCCTTGTCCTACCCTATATAAGCAGCTGGTTTATGGGGGGCTGCAGAGCAGATTTTTGTGGACAACCTACTGCTCTCCCATACTGCCGGCAGTATTGGAATAAATGCTCATAATGATCCAACCCTGTCTCTGCTTAATTGGCTCAAGTAGTGACAGGCAGCACGGACCCATTGAATGTCCGGTTACAAGTTCACAGGGGACACCAGACCCATTAACAAAACAAAATATGATGTAAATACAAAAAGCCCCAAGAAGCAAAGAAAAGGTCTAACTCTACCAGGATATCAGGAATAACACGTTACTCTATCTTAAGAAGGAAGGGAACTCACCTGAAAACACATGAAAAGCCAAGGAGGTAGAATATTGGTGATTTTTTATATTGAGAGTCATCTACCCTAATGCTAACAGACACCACTAAAGAGTCCACTGTATACATCTGCTCTGTGCAATTATATGTGAAGTAATCGAGAAAAAAGCAGGTCTGATGAAACCTTGCAAAATTGTTTCTTTCCTATTTAGGTCTTAGGGGACGTGTCAGAGGTATGAACAGTAGACAAGAAACAGTGTTTTTCTTATACCTGAGAAACACCGTGACATCAGCAAAATAATGGAGTTTTCCTAGAGAGCTGGATTTTGTATATTCTGTAGGCCAGGGGTCCTCAAACTACGGCCCGCGGGCCACATGCAAATACAAATATTGTATTTGTTCCCGTTTTGTTTTTTTACTTCAAAATAAGATATGTGCAGTGTGCATAGGAATTTGTTCATAGTTTTTTTTTAAACTATAGTCTGGCCCTCCAATGGTCTGAGGGACAGTGAACTGGCCCCCTGTTTAAAAAGTTTGAGGACCCTTGCTGTAGGCAATGCCTTTATACGTTTAGCACTATAGACCCCATAATTATGTATTTTCAATTGCCTTAAGTTATTTAAGTTACAATAATATTCTGCTTTGATGCTTGGCTCCAGTTATAAAAGCTAAACAAGAAACGCAAACTTTGGCTCCTTATGGTTATTGTTATTTTTACTGTCATTGTGGCCACCACCATCACTAAATCACCTACTTCTAATCACTGCATCTAGTCAATAACATCATTACAGAATAAAGAACAGGAGCAAAGCCAAAAAAGAAACCTCCCCCCTTAACTAGAGCCCTGGCTACAAGAAATAACACTCTAGATGGAGAAATACATTACAACGTAATGATAATGCAGAACGTGGGTCTTCCTAAGAAAATAAGCCTTCAGGCTGGTAATATGCTGGCCTGTCAAGTCATTAAGCAATGTCAAACAATTTTAACGTAAAAGGTTTAAGTAAATGATTACTCCTTTTTCATAAAATAAGGTGATGGGTAATAGGATATGGGTAATCATAATTTTATTTTTGTCTATATTCATTCAATTTTTAGAACGCTTTATAGCAGCAGTAAAACTAGAATATTATCCCTAAATCACCCAGAATCAGAACTATTCACTGGACTAAATACTTAACATTTGCAAATTTGAAAGTTCAAATAATTCATGAGGACCACAAATGTCCAAGGCCGTGCAATTTTTAACTTAATGGCTGTTCTTTATTCATCATTAACTCTGATGAACAGTAGACAAGAAATGGTGTTTTATCACAAAGTGAAAACTGTTTCTCACCTGAGTGGAGACTAAGATGAGTACAAAGGAATCAGATGTAGAATCTCAGGGGAAAGGGGGGTGAGTGGGTGGGAAGAGATCAACCAAAGAACTTGTATGCATGTATGCATAATCCATGGACACAGACAATAGGGTGATGAAGCCTGGGGCGAGGGGTGGGAATGGGCTAGAAGGGGCCAATGGGGAGGGAAAAGGGGACATACATAATACTTTCAACAATAAAGATTATAAAAAGCCGAAACCGGTTTGGCTCAGTGGATAGAGCGTCGGACTGCGGACTGAAGGGTCCCAGGTTCGATTCCGGTCAAGGGCATGTACCTGGGTTGCGGGCACATCTCCATCTCCAGTGGGAGATGTGCAGGAGGCAGCTGGTCGATGTTTCTCTCTCATCGATGTTTCTAACTCTCTATCTCTCTCCCTTCCTCTCTGTAAAAAATCAATAAAAATATATTAAAAAAAAATTTATAAAAAGCAAGTAAGTAAGTAAGTAAATAAATAAATGTGATGAGTTTTAGTCAAAATATAAATTTTGGACATGAAAGAATTATCTATCATTCAATCAATTCACTATATCATTTCTATCCATCAGGACTTCAACTGTTGGAATGAAAGAGAAAATCTGACAGCCATTATTTTCTTCCTGCCATTACGAGTTCAGAAATAAGACCCAAAAAAAAGAGTAGGGAGAGTATAATGGCCCCTAAAGGCCCCAACTTCCTCTCTCCATGAGCAGATTCAACTCTGCCTTTAAAAATAGAAGAGGCTGCGCTGGCGAGTGTGGCTCAGGTGGTTGAGCCTCTTTCTGTGCACCCAAACTAAAGGCTGCCAGTTGATCAGGGGCAGAGCACATGCCTGGGATCCCCAGTGGGAGGGCTGGGGGGGGGGGGGGTGCAGGAGGCAGCTGATCGATGTTTCTTTCTCAGACCAATGTTCCTCTTTCCCTCTCTCTTTCCCTCTCCCTTCCTCACTCTCTAAAAATCAATAAAAAAGTCTTAAATTAAAAAAAAAAATTAAAAACCAACAGAAGAGGCTGAAACCAAGAGAGGGCACCCTCTGACTTCAGAGGGAGAGAATGTCCAAGGGAAGTTGCTGAGAACTTCACTAGCAGAAGAGACAAAAGCTGATAGGCTGTTTCAGAAAAATCATGCAACCTCATTTGGGTATTAAGGGAAGAAAAGAAGAGAAAAGGAGAGAAAAAGGGAGGGGAGGGGAGAAAAGGGGAAGGGAAAGAACAGGGGGAAAAATCAGATCATGCTAGCTTCAACAACAACAAAAAATTTTCTGAGCTAAAGATTATTTCAATGGTATCTGACTACTGCAAATGCCATTAGGCAAACACGATCAATTTTCGATCAAGTGTAAGATCAAAGGGCAGAAACTATGGAGTCAGAACATATATGTTCAAATCTTAGCTCTTACGCTTTCTAACTCTGTGATCCCCGGAAAGGACTCAATTTCACCAAGCTCCATTCGCTCATGTATGCAGTGGGAATAACAACAGTCCCTCCTTCACAGGATTACTGTTAGGACCAAATGAGATATCACATGTAAGAAAGCACAGTGCCTACACACACTGGAAATGTGTAACATTCAGCTATGTTACCTTCACCTTTATGACCATCATCATCACCATACCCTGGCACAGTTCAGCAAACACCCGATTATCTGCTGACCATAATTACTGAAGTCTTTCTGCCCTGTGGCTCCACAAAGCCACAGGAAGAAAAGCAATATAGAGAGAAAAAACAAGAAGCCTCCAACAAGGTTTCTTATCTACTGAACCCTTGAGCAATTTAAAATGTATCCTCTTCTTCCAAATGTTCCTCACAAATATTTAGCAAGATCTGATAAAAACTTTCAATCCTCGCTCTAGCTGGTTTGGCTCAGTGGACAGAGCATCAGCCTGTGGACCAAAAGGTCCCAGGTTCGATTCTGGTCAAGGGTACATACCTCGGTTGTAGGCTCCTCCCTGGCCCGGGGCCCTGGTCAGGGTGTGTGCAGGAGGCAAGCTATCGATGTGTTTCTCTCACATCGATGTTTCTCTCTGTCTTTCCCTCTCTCTTCCACTCTCTCACAAAATCAATGGAAAAATATCCTCGGGTGAGGATAAAAAACAAAACAAACAAACAAAACTTTCAATCCTCTTCCCTAGAAGAGCATTAAGCAAACCTCTGAAGTCCATCCATGGACAGGCCCTGGCAGAGAGGCACAAAGAGAAAGGACACAACCCTGAGGGACATTAACATTTCAGGGAAGGGCCATTTCTCAAATTCACATAACTAAACTCAAACGGTTTACAAAAATTCAATTGCTTAAGGATAATGTGAATAACAACAATTCTGGTAAATTAGGTCAGTACATTCTGTTTAAGCAAGCAGAAACGGGCGCCTTTCCCTCCCCACTATCCTCCCCCCCACAGGCCTGCATCTCCTAAACTCTAAGGACCCCACAAGACTTGCAACCAGGGGAGCAATGGGCAGCAGCAGCTTGTCCCGAACTTAACCCCCTGAACCTGTCTCCAAGGCCCCCTCTTCTCTTACTTTCCAGTGAGCTGACAGCAACCCCACCTAGGCTCTCCTGTTGCTTCTTCTATCCTAGGCCCTTCCTTGTTTCACTGTCCCCAGCTTTAATAAATGTACTATTAAATTTAAAAAAAAAGATAGCAGGAAAGTATACAATAAATTTAAAACTCTGAAAAATAAGTTCCTGTTATCTCAAAAAATCTCCTAATGTAACAAATTTCATTTCCCAATTAGGTCAAATAAAGAAGCTACTTCTAGAAAATCAACAATTTTAGAGAAAGACTAATAGACACGGTGGCAGTAAGAGTCCAATTGCCTAGGCTAGCCAGTGGTCGGCAAACTCATTAGTCAACAGAGCCAAATATCAACAGTACAACGATTGAAATTTCTTTTGAGAGCCAAATTTTTTAAACTTAAACTATATAGGTAGGTACATTGTTATTAAATTAATTAGGGTACTCCTAAGGCTCAGGAAGAGCCACACTCAAGGGGCCAAAGAGCCACATGTGGCTCTCGAGCCGCAGTTTGCCAACCATGGGCCTAGACCAATGGTTGCCAACCCGTGGTCTGTGGACCAAGGTCCGAAAGGTTGGCGACAGCTGGCCTAAACACCATTATGCAGTAACACAACAGAGTCAAAAGTGATTATTTCAAATAAGCTAGAAAAATCATCTGGTATAGGAATATGCAACCAACAGGAAACAAAACAGAACACATCCACACCCTTCAAGTTCTTGGTGGCAAGAATCCCCTTCAACAGTGATTTAATAATAAAGTGACAAGAATTGCAGTGCAGAGTGAGATAATGATACCTAAGTGATCACTACCGTCTATTTGAACAAAGCTCATTCCTTCTAAAAAAAAAAAAAGAAAGAAATTGGACAACCCAAAAGGTCAACACAAAGTGTGCCTCACCTTATAAGGTTAAGAGGAAAAGGGAACTGCTCTGAGGATAGTTCATGAACTTCCCCTCCTGTTCTTCTGCACTTCAATTTCTCACAATCCATTCACTGTAGTCAACTCAAATGCAAACCACATGACTGAAATAATTATAGCTAACATTTCCTGATCACTTAAGCATCTAGGACTGCTCTACATAATTAGTATTATCTCATTTACAAATGAGAAATAAAAGCAAACAGAGGTAATAGAACTTGCCCAAGGTCACAAAAACTGTAAGTGAAGAGCTGGGATGAGAACCAGGCATTCCACATGCACAGCCCTGCACTGTCCGCCTACCTGACAGTGTGCGCACAAGATACAAAGCACACAAATCAAGTCCTCTTCATCTCATGCCCAGTAAAGTCTGGGAGATGTGGGAAGATGCAGTCACCTGGGAGCAAGTCAGTGGCCAGAATAGGTGTGGCCACTGCAAACTCGGGAAGATTTAATATTTAAACTCCAGAACAAAGGGAGTTCTCTCTCTTGCTTTCTTGCTGCTCGTGCCTAACTCCTGGTTTGTGGGGCTCCCACGCTCTGCACTCACCCATGTGGCTCATGGCCATGTGGGACCCACACATGGACTGAATCTAGCCTCAGGGGACTCAGCTTCACCACGGAACCGAAGCTCTGGATACTGACTTTGCTTTAAACTCTGCTAAAGCCCCAGCTGCCCCTCTTTCAGGACTGGATTAGGGGAGATGGGACTTTGGAGCCTGAGGAATGTAACGCCACAAAAATAAAGCCTTTTACCACATCTCATCCTCTAGTGGGGGCCTCCAGAAGTGCTCATTCCAGCGGTGTCCAAGAACCCCATTCCCATTAGCAAGGGAGAAATTCAATTCTCAGGTAACTAAATGTCCTGAAATATCAGGAGTTTTCCTCCTCTCTGGGTCCTTAGAAAACACATCAGTCTGGTGCCACATTAAACCTGCTTTTTTAATAAGCTCTTGCTGAATTACTCCAGTGGGGGGCATCATGGCATTCCCTCTGTAGGAAATTCCTCATGCCATCTCTGGCCTGCTCAGCGCAGTCCCATTCACTTTCATAACCAGTGGTTCTCGGGCTGTGGTCCCTGAGAACCTTATATGAGGTCCGCAGAGTCAAAACTATTTTCAAAATAATTGTAAGAGCTTCAACAGAGACCACATGACCCACAAAGCTGAAAATATTTGCTATCTAATCCCTTACAGAAAAACTTGGCTGACTCCCACTTTAGAGCACGAACCTTTCAAAAAGCAATGCTTACAGTTCTTTCTAAATTACATAGAGCATGTTGTATTTTGTACCAAAATATACTTTAAAAAAAAAAAAGGAACTTCATAGTGAAAACACTCAGAAGCAAATCCTGAAAATAAACAGATACAATCCTACAGGAGGTTTATGTTCCAGCTCTCTCCTCTTATGATTTAAGATTTTATTAGGACCAGGGCTACACACCAAAGCCAAATACCCAAAAATAGACTACAAATCAGGCTGGGCAGGCTGAAGACCTTTAGAGGCCACCCACTAAAGATGACGGGTGACTTCTGCTGCCAGCCAGGAATGAATAACTGCTATGGAACTAGCCCTCCAGCCATAAACAACTAGAAACCTGGACAAAATATACGAAACAAATGCTTTGACAATGGGACAATCGGTGGAGGGGAACTATGATTCCTGCAAAAAAGGAAACAAGTGAGATAAGTCCTGCCAGTGTCCTCCTCCCTGCAAGGGGGAGGGGGTGGAGGTGCCGGGGGGGGGGGGGGGGGGGCGGCAAGGAGAGCACAGAAGCCTTAAAGGACCTAGGAGCCAGAGACTGGAGTTCAGGAAGGCTGAGGCAGCAGGGGTTTGCAAGACAGAGCCCTGGGAGCGAGCTACGCAGGGAAAGTGCCCTAGGAATCTGCACAGCGATCCCTTGGGCCTGATGCTGAAGCCTAAGCTGCTGAGGAAGAGCTGGGAGCTGTAAAGTGAACAATTCCCAGAATTCACACAGCACTGGAAGATGTTCCTCGTCAGAGCACATGGCCAGGTTGCAGGTTCAGTCCTGGCTGGGGTGCACACGGGAGGCACAGGTTGGTGTTTCTCTCTCACATCCATGTTTCTCTTTCTCTCTCTCCCTCTCCCTTCCTCTCTTTAAAATCACTAAAAAACATATTTTTTTTAAAAAAGAAAACTTAAAAGATAAAAAAGGACATTCAGATTCCACCCAGCAGAGCAGAGCTCTCACAGAACCCTCCAGACAATCAACAGAGACTCCAGAAAGGCCAAGGTAACAAAGCTAAATTAGCCCTAAAGTAAAACTACACTAGACCTTCCCTAGTGTAAATAAAGTTTAAAGGATCAGCTCAATCCACAAATAACTTAACTTCCTGGCAAAACAAACACCAAAACTCTTTAAAGAAAGACAACAAAATCCAAACGCTCAACAACATAATACATACAATGTCCATGTTAAGCAGCAGCAATAGACTGAGATGATAGAACTAGCAAAGATATTGAAACAGCTATATAAATATGCTCCACATATTCAAGATTATAGAACATGAACATAAGAGAGAAATGCAAGATAGAAATAAGATTCCATTTAATTCTTTCTTATGTCATCTACAGTTGAAAAATCCACCCCATGAAATTAAAAATTCACTGAATAGACTTAATAGCAGGTTAGACACTGCAGAAAACAAGAATAGTGAACTTGAAGACATAGAAATACAAACTTTTCAAATTAGTGTCAGAGCGAAAAAGGACTGGGGGGAAAAACCAACTGAGCCTCTGACTTGTAATTAGAGTCCCAGATGGAGAGGGGGTAAGAAGGAGCAGTATTTGAAGAAATAGCAGCAGAAATTTTCCCAAATTTGATCAGAACTGTAAACCCACAAATCCATAAAGCTCAAAGAACACTAGACAGAATAAACAAAGAAAATCATACCAGGGCACATCACAATCAAATTACAAAAACCAATGATATTAAAAAGAAAACAAAAAGATAATATTGATCCCCTGCCTCCACATCTATTCTATTATAATAAAAGCATAATATGCTAATTAGACCAGATGTCCTTCCCGACAAAGCTAGGGCTGCGAGGGAAGCCCGGGTCCCGGGTGCCAGAGGGAAGCCAGTGCTGGCAGCCAGGGGAAGGCCTACTCTTGCACGAATTTTGTGCATCGGGTCGCTAGTATAAGATTAAAAACAACTGTAATCCAAAGAAAGCAAATAACATCTTTCTAGATATTCTGATCCAAAAATGTTGGTCAAGTCCATTGAAGCTGGTCTCCTTTGTAGAGGCCTTCCTTTGGCAGTAGTACCTCTAGCATAAGCTTAGTCTGTCTATAAGGTGATCAAAATACAGTTAAACCTCGTTTCTTGAATATCTCCTATCTCGAACAATTCGCTTCTTGACTCGACAACCCTTTCATACTATCTGTTAGTCAGCCATGTGTCTCTCAGGCAACAAATGAAGGAAAGAATGCGAGAGTATGAGTCAGTTTACCATCATTAACATCTCAGGATAATGTGCTGTGAATAGTTTCATAGGTATTTTTTTTAGTTTGTTGCCGCTTATTATTATTATTAAATTTTCATTTTTACTGTACATTTCTTTTCCTTTTTGTTAAATTTTCATTTACATTTCATGTCCTTTTTGTTTTTAAAGTGTTTATTTATAGGTTAAACAGTACATTAGACATTTACTGTATATAAGAAAGGTTTAAAACAGGGAACCACTTGGGGGTCTGGAATGGATTAATTCAACTTACATTATTTCTAATGAAAAAAATGCTTCGGTTTTCCACCAACCTTCCAAGAACAAATTAAGTTCGAGAACTGATGTTCCACTGCAGAGTTAAGTTACTGGAAAACACATTTATCAAATGCATTTGTATACTGTAAAGTTCACAAATGCCACATACTTTTGATTGTATGTTCCTTGAGGTCAGGAACCTTCATATTTTAGCCCATAAATTTCCAGTGCGGTTCCTATTGGCACATAACTGCTTGAACACACATGAATGAGTCATTCTCATTTCATCCTCAGCACATCGCTATATGACATACAGAACAAGATGAAAGAACAGGTGCCCAGAGGGATTACATGACTGCCCCAAGGGTACACACAAAGACAGCATACCTCGCATCCCTAGCATAATGCTCCCACACAAGTTACCTCAAAGTAGACACAAAAGAAATACATTTTAATTACGACTACTTACTCTGAGTTTCCACAAGATCCAAAGCAACACTAGAAGCTGTGTCCATTCCAGTGTTGATGCAGTTTTGGAAGTTTTTTAAGGAAGAGAGGGCAGATTCTACACCGCTGAAGGATATAAAACCAGTTGAACCTGAATTTGAACTGGAACGCCCAGGCATCTTGAATTTTTACCTAAGTTTTCAAACACAATGAAATACAATTTATGAGCTTTTATGAAGAATTTATAAAATTTATAAAGAAAAATGGCTTTATCTGTTTTTTTAATTTATCTTAAAAATCAAGACCTAAGGCACATAGGGCAAAATGTTACACATGCTAAAATCCAAATCACAAAACAAGGGTTCCTGTTATGTCATTTTCTGGAACTTTCTGCGGTATTAATATTTTACACCAAAAGAGAGAGAATATATGACTATAAATAACCAGTGATGATTTTTGAATATTTGCATTTTAGTGAAAGACAGTGTTATTTACAATCTTACTTTATTACAACAAATAAGTTGAGACAGCTTATACAATATAAATACAAACACATATAATAAATTCATAAAAATCAGAATAAAAAAAAAGACTAAAGAGAAAACCAAGTACATGAGAAAGTTAGAATGCAATCATGTAGGCTTAGGATTCTTTAGAATTCTACCAGTATTACACTGAGTGGCCAGATTATTATGACCGGCCAGATTATTATGACCACCCCATCAGTACAATGAAGTCAATTAGTTATGCAAATAATAATAAAACCTTGAGAGTATTTGCTTTGGAAGTTTTCAAAATTCAGTATTTTTGGAAGTGTCAATGAAGTACTGATGGGGTGGTCATAATAATCTGGCCACTCAGTGTATACTTGTAATACAGATTTGGCTATGAGCATCTTGACAATCATACAAATGGCTGATATATTCACTAGCTATTAGAGAAATGCAAATCAAAACCACAATGAGCTACCCCTTCATACCTGTTAGAATGGCTTTTATCAACAAGACAATAGATAACAAGTGTCTGAGAGGTTGTGGAGAAAAAGGAACCCTCATTCACTGCTGGTGGAAATATAAATTGACACAGCCACTATGCAAAGCAGTATAGAGGTTCCTCAAAAAATTAAGAACAGAGTTATTACCCTATGACCCAGAAAGCATTTATTCGTAAAGACATGTGTACCCCTATTGCAGCATTATTCACAGTGGCTAAGACATGTATACAACCAATGTGTCCCTTAATACATGATTGGATAAAGAAGATGTGATACATACACACAATGGAATACTAACTATTCAGCCAGAAGAAAAAATAAAATACCGCCATTTGCAACAACATGAATAAAACTTGTGAACATCATGCTAAGCAAAGTCAAACAGACAAAGAACCATATGATTTCACTCTTACGTGGCATATAAACTTGAGAGCAACAAATGAACAAATAAGACAAACAAAAACTCAGACATAGACAACCAGAGGATTCCAGAGGGAAAGGGGGGTGAGGGATACAAGAGGGTAAAATGGCCCTGACCGGTATGGCTCAGTGGATAGAGCGTCGGCCTGTGGACTGAAGGGTCCCGGGTTCGATTCCGGTCAAGGGCATGTATCTTGGTTGCGGGCACATCCCCAGTGGGGAGTGTGCAGGAGGCAGCTTATCGATGTTTCTCTCTCATCGATGTTTCTAACTCTCTATTCCTCTCCCTTCCTCTCTGTAAAAAAATCAATAAAATATATTTTTTTAAAAAAGAGGGTAGAATGGGTCAATAAATGGTGACAGAAGAAGATGACTTGTGGTGGTGAACACACAATGCAATATACAGATGATGTATTATAGAAGTGTATATTGAAACCTATATATATTTATTAACCATGTCACCCCAATAAATTCAATTTAAAAATTTTTAAGTTAAAGTTTCAGAATTCTCTTTCTCCATAAAGAAAAAGTACACCAGTAATTCCTGGAAAATAAGTCTGTCCATGGCAATCAAGGCATCATGGATCATCACATATCTATAATAATAAAAGCATAATATGCAAATCGACCAAACGGCCGAGCAGCGGAACAACTGTCCAGATGCCCTTCCGGACGAAGCCAGGGCTGGGAAGGCCTACTCTTGCATAAATTTTGTGCATCAGGCCTCTAGTGAGATAAGAGTCATACTGAAAAATATCCTCAGATAGCAGCTTGGTGCCCACCAATCCCATTTCCTCTTCAACTTGGTCACATAGCTTGACTATAGTTTTCAGCCTTCCTTGCAGTTGGGTGTGGTCATATGACTGAATTCAAGGCAATGATGTATGAGCCATATGCAGGCCCAGTCCATAAAAAACACACTTTCTCCATACTCCTTCCCATTTTGATAGCTTGAAACAGGCGAGCAGTGACCTTGGAAGCTATATATTGAAGATGGAGAATATGGAAGAAGCCCAGGACCCGACATCACTGTTTGGAGGAAAACTGCCCCACAAAACAGGCTCAATGGATGAAAGAAACAAAAACTTCAATTGTGCAAAGCCACTTTGATTTGGGGGTTTGCCTGTCATACTACCATTACTCAAAAAATACAAACTTGCAGGGATCAAATGATATGGTCCAAGTATTCAGTTTCCTAGTCGGATTCTGTGTAAGTCTACATGATCTAGAGCAGCACTATCCAAAGGAACTTTCAGAAGCAACAAAAATGGTCAAGGCTCTGCACTATCCAATATGGTAGCCACTAGGCACATGTGTGGCTATCCATTACCTCAAATGTGGTCAGCGTGACTGAGGAACTGAGTTTTTAATTGTGTTTAATTTTAATCAATTTAACTTTAAAAAGCCACATGCGTCTAGTGCAGTGGTTCTCAACCTTCTGGCCCTTTAAATACAGTTCCTCATGTTGTGACCCCCAACCATAAAATTATTTTCATTGCTACTTCATAACTGTAATTTTGCTACTGTTATGAATCGTAATGTAAATATCTGATATGCAGGATGGTCTTAGGCGAGCCCTGTGAAAGGGTCGTTCGACCGCCAAAGGGGTCTCGACCCACAGGTTGAGAACCGCTGGTCTAGAGCAGGGGTGGGCAAACTTTTTGACTCGAGGGCCACAATGGGTTCTTAAACTGGACCGGAGGGCCGGAACAAAAGCATGGATGGAGTGTTTGTGTGAACTAATATAAATTCAAAGTAAACATCATTACATAAAAGGGTACGGTCTTTTTTTTTTTTTTAGTTTTATTCATTTCAAACAGGCTGGATCCGGCCCGCGGGCCGTAGTTTGCCCACGGCTGGTCTAGAGGCTGCTGCATTGGGCAGCACAGTTCTATAGACACGATTTTCAAAGCGTGTTACATATATGAACTAGGGGGTAAAGCCACAGTATAAGCAGGGCACATCTTCCTGGAATATCAATTTTACTTACAGATAACATGAAACATGTTTAGATTAAAATAAACATTAGCTGCATTATAGAGCAGAATATGGAGGCAATACAGGGATTAAGCATGTAGTTTCAAGAGCCAGACTATCGGAGTTCAAAGCCTGATTTTACTTCTTAAGTAGCTGAATGACTTTAGGCAAATTATTTAACCTCTCAATGCTACACCTTATCTTTCTGCAAAATAAGGATGATCCAGTGCCTATGAGTTTGTTCATAGATATAGATATAGATGTAGATGTAGATATAGATACATACTTAATCTAATAAAAGAGAAACATGCAAATTGACCATACCTCTGCTACACCCACTGCTACAACCACCAGCCACGCCCATCAGCCAATCAGGAGCAAATATGCAAATTAACCCAACTAAGATGGCAGTTAATTTGCATACTAGGCAACAGTGGCCTGGTCACGGGAAACATCATTGGGCACCCAGGTCACTCGAGAGCCTCTGGGCCCTGAGCAGCCTAGGAAGGGCCTGAGCCAGGGGGCTCCTGGCAGGGCCTGAGCCTGCAATCAGAGCCGAGGGGGCCCCTGCCCAGGCCTAA